>NW_015176471.1:835076-850520 GCF_001447785.1 Gekko japonicus | reverse complement strand
TTCTTCTTCTTCTTCTTCTTCTTCTTCTTCTTCTTCTTCTTCTTCTTCTTCTTCTTCTTCTTCTTCTTCTTCTTCTTCTTCTTCTTCTTCTTCTTCTTCTTCATAAAAAGGCTGAAAGGGGGAGAAATCCGAAATGTAGCTCTGCTTCTGCCACCCCCAGTCAGTTGTGGGCTGAGCATCCACATGGATGCTTGCCTGCCGGCACCTTGCAGTTTCCTAGTTTTCCCTTTTAGTTGGAGCTAAGTTTGGGTGGGGGGCTTTGCTCTGGCTTCAAGGGGAAAGCCTCAGGGACTGCACATGTTGTGCTTGGAATGAGCACGGCGTTGTGTGGAATCACTCCTCCCCCAAGCTGCGGCTGGGGAGAGAATGTGAGGCAAATGCTCTGTGTGGAAGGCACAGCAGGGTCCTGGTGGTGGTTATCGGTATGCCATGTTTACATCATGCCCGTGCTCAGATGAGTATCTGAGTCAGTCAAGGGACTCTGGAGACACTCAGGTAAAGACCGCCGAGCATTGAGGCTGATTCTCCCTTTTATCGGCGCTTGCCTGGACAAGCCCGGTCGAAATGAACGCAGCGGTACTTGAGTATTTACTGTATACGGCCTATTGAATTTAATGTTAGTAGTAAAAAAAATAGGATTGCTTTGATGGTCAGAGAGGTAAGAAACCAGTGGAAGTAGCAACCACATCAGTGACAGAACCGTTGCGGTGTGGTTGTCAGAGCGGTGGACTTAGACCTACGAAATCTGGCTTAAAAACCACCACAATAACAAGCTCCTAGGGGTGGTCTTAGGCATGTTGGTATCTGTCGGTTTAGAAGGCAGGATAAAGCCCCATGTCTCCTGAGCCCTTTGGAGGAAAGGAAAGGCACAAATGTCTGTTAAGTATGTTTTGAGGGGGTGGATAGGTGGGATTTGAGAGGCTGTGTGTGGTAGCCCGTTAAACGTGGGTGGCCTGTTTTGTCTGATCCTGCTTTCCAGTTGTCTCTGTCGAGGCACTACTTGCTCGTAGCCTCGTACAGAGTTCACAGATGAACAAACTCTTATTCTTAATACTCAAACTCCAGTCAGGGTACAGCTGCTCTTCATCTCTGTTCCTCCTCTTTAATTTCACTTTTAGTTTACACTTGGCTTTGGCCTTCCGTCCATGTACGTCTCACTATCTCTGCAAGAGCTCACTTTTTTGTCCTGGTTGCAGTCTTGTGAAACGGGTCATGGCACAAGCTCGATAATTTATTTATTTATTTATTTATTTTATGTCTTGCTAGTGTTATAAGGACAAGCAACGGAACAGCTTATTTTGCATATACCGTGCTTTGTTTATTTGTAACATTTAATATCCTGAAGGGCTCTCACATTGGCTTTACAGACAGAGTAATAAAAAAATGTACAAACAATAAAGGAGTAAAGTAGAAATAATAAACTAAGCATTCCAACTAGTAAAGAAAAATACTGCCAAAAAAGCAGTCCAAAGTCTTCCTGGAAAAAAAGTTGGTTTTTATTTTTATACCCTCCTGCTATGCTTAGCTTTCAAAAAGATAGATACTCCAGAATAATAATAATAATGATAATAATAGTACAGTTGTAATCTATGATTTTATTTAATGTATTTGTAACAGAGTGTCTCTCTACCTGTATATTTTCATAATGACTTTGATTTAGTGATATATGCCAATAAAGGCTGACTTGACTTGACAAGAATAATAAGGGGTCAGAATAAGTGGGATCTGTTTAAATGAACACTAACAAAATATTGTATCAAGAAGCAAAAATGGTGGGTAGATGATCAAGCAGTTGACTAACCGTCCTGAACTTTGAATTTTCCTTATTTGCTCTGTTTTGTACAGAGGATTTAAATTTTCGCTCTGATACTAATTTGGAAGGATTTTAATCTTTGTTGCTTGTCTGCTTGTGTTGTATCTGTCGAATCATTTGGGAAGTCTGCACTTGGTGCTAATGTTGAATTAAGAGTTAACGTTGTGTTATATGTGCAGTGATATAGGCTCACTTGTAAACTTTAGAGAGCATGTTTAAGTAGAACTGATGTAAAATGTTTAGACAAGAAAACTGATAAATAGTGCAGTCCTATGCAGAATCACTCAGGTGATAGACTTAGGTTGGAGTAACTTTCATGGGATTGCACTGGATACGAACAGTATTCTGTTTTGTTAAGTGCTTGTTAATAGGTCAGTGTATTCCTAAGATGTTCTAGTATGTAGAGTAGTTTAAATATCTGATCCCGGAAACCCTAGATTTCGAGTAAAGTTATAAACAAATTGCTTTCTCTAGGTTTACTCTGTAGATATCCAGAAGACGACTATGATTCATTCCCCTTACCAGTATCGGTACCTCTTTTTTGTCTCCCGATGGGGGCAACGATTGAATGCTGGCCAGCCAATAGCAAGTATCCCCTCCCTGTTTTTTCTACATTTGTACTGACAGGAGCTTCAGCTGAAAAGGTACGAATAAAATTGTAGCTAAGTAGAATTTTCAGGTACAGCGTGTGCTTTCGTGTTTCTGATTTTGACCAGTTACTCATAAAAGTTCTTGCAATTACTTCAAGTCACTGTAAAATCTAGACACAAACTGGCTTTAATTCCCTTTCTCTGGGAAACCATGGGAGCTCTGAAGGGTACTAGCAGTCTTCAACAGAGACTTCCCTGTGCCTTGTGCAAGTACAGTTACAGGCTGCAGTTAACTCCACAGTAGGAAAAAAAAGCAGATAACAAGTCCTGTACCTGTTTTTTCCCCTATTCCCCAAAACTAATTTTAGTTCAACAAGGGCACTAAAGTGGGATAGGTGATTAATATTCTCTTTTCCCAGTCCTCAAAGCCACTGTGTGGGGCTACTAATTAGCTTTTTTTTTTTTAAAGCAAGAATCCTAATCTGTGATCTCTGTTTTCACATCTTGTTTGATCCACAGTTTAACCAGTGTGAAATAAATACAGAGATTATGTGATGCTGTCTGAGTGTAAACATTTACCCTCTGAGTCTGAATGTTATAACCAAGGTAGCATTATATTGTTGCAAAAAAATCTTCTTGTGGATTGGTGCTTTTGTGGTGAAGATAAAATATGTTTGCACATACTGGTAAAACATAACTGACACCTTCCGCATATTTGCTTGCTGGCCAGAAGCTGTTTTAGTGTTGTTTACATTGAAACCTGTATATTTACTTTTCTGAATTGCTGAAAGTGTTTTATGATATCTACAAGGGGGGGGGAACACTTGCTAGGGGGAGGGGAATCTTTCTTCCCCTACTTCCTCACCTCTTGCTGCGTCCACTTCCCCTCCTGACTGGTGGTGTGTTTCTTCTCCTTCCCATTGTATATTTCCCTCCCCCTTCAGGGTGGGAAAAATGGGGCTGGGGTGAAGGTGTTGATGACAGCATTTGTTGAGACAAACCTGGATTGCGTGCTCTTGTTTCACAAACTAGCCACAGTTACAATAAACCCATGATTTTGAGTAATGTCTGAACCAAGCCTTTAAATCTCTTAAAGTACCTTCCCTCGAACCTGAACATGACAGTCGAGGAAAGAATACCACAGGGGACAGAATAATCTCAGCTAAATCAATTGTGTTTTCATTTGCAGGTGTATGGTGCTGCTATTCAGTTCTATGAAACATATCCTGAAGAGAATCTGACAGAGAAGCAGAAATCTCAGCTGGGCTTACCAACGACTCCTGACAGGAAGTCTGCTAGTTCCAAAACAGTGCAGACTAACAAATGCATCTGCCTTCTTTCTCACTGGCCTTTCTTTGACGCTTTCAAGAAATTCCTCACCTTTCTGTACCGTTATTCCATCTCTGGTCCTCACGTTCTGCCTATCGAGAAGTGAGTTCTGTGACAGATCTTGCATTTCTTTATTCTTGTTATGGTACAATTTTATGACGTATGGTGACCAGTTGCCACAAAACTCTGGTGTGTCCAAATGTGTTTGGGTTCCCTGCCTCAACCTCTGGTGTGTCCAAATGTGTTTGGGTTCCCTGCCACAACCTCTGGTGTGTCCAAATGTGTTTGGGTTCCCTGCCTCCCATCATTGGCTCAGTTCAGACATCACACGAAACTACGATTAAGGCAGCTTTGCCTATGGCTTTGTGTAAGAAGCCTATTGATTAAACTTGGCTTGTAATCCAGAAAGGGAAACCGTGATTTGAAATGGGCTTGCAAAATAAGTTTTGTTCCACTTTCAGAGGTCGCTGTGCTTAGACACTGAAATGCTGAGCAGATGGGAAATTGAAATAGGCGAGAATCTCTGTGGCATGGCTCGTTTAAACCATGGATTGCAGTTTGGTGTAGTGGTTAAGTGCGCGGACTCTAATCTGGGAGAACCGGGTTTGATTCCCCCACTCCTCCACTTGCACCTGGCTGGATGACCTTGGGCAAGCTGTAGTTCTGATAAGAGCAGTCCTTGAAAAAGAGCAGGTTCTGTCAGAGCTCTCTGAGCCCCACCGACCTCACAGGGTGTCTGTTGTGCAGGGCTCTTTTTGTAGCAGGAACTAATTTGCATATTAAGTGACACACCCCTAATGTAGTCAATCCTCTGAGAGTAGCCCCTGTAAGAAGAGCTCTGTAAGCTCTTGGAGGATTGGCTACGTTACGGGTGTGTGGCCTAATATGCAAAGGAGTTCCTACTACAAAAAGAGCCCTGTCAGGGAAAGGGAAAGGAGTTTGTAAGCTGCTCTGAGACTCCCTTGGGTAGTGAAGGGCGGGGTATAAATCCAATCTCTTCTTCTTCTTTGTGAAAATCATGATTTGATGTATTCTCTGAGGGCCTGATGCCTCATACATTTTACAGGTCCACCTTGCAGACATGTACTGGGAGTTTGATGTTGAAACGTAGACATCTAGGGGCCCAGATAGGCTCAGGGTTTCAGCATGTGAGGAGAAGAGGGTGCATCTGCCTGTGTCCCCCCCCCACACACACTTGCAGTTTCCCCAACCCAGATCAGCCTTTGAGCACCCTGTCAGTGATGAAACCTTTTTGTAGCCCATCATTTCCCCAGCAGATCAAACAGTGACTCTCGGGGGCCATTTCAGGTTGGGAAAACAGGATATGGGGAGGCTCACACCCCTTTTCCTTCTGTCCCTGATCCAAATTATGCCTCCACCTCATATGAACATATGAAACTGCCTTATACTGAATCAAACCTTTGGTCAGGGGTCATTTCCTGCGGGAACGCACAGGAGCGGAGCTCTGGCAGTAAGGAGCCCAGGGGGTGGACACATGTAACAAGCCCCGCCCCCTGCTCCCAGCAGCTCTCAGTTGGGCCACGAGGAGCAAGAAGCAGCCAGGTAAATTGCAGAGCCCCCCCAGCCCGCCTTCAGGTACAAGCTCTCCCTCCTCTGCGAGGACAGATCTGCACATTCTCCCCCCCCCCCAATAGCTAGCAATCCAAAACAGTCCAGTGGAGCCTGAGCAGTGGGTGTTGCCTTCTGACACACTTCCAGTGATGTCAGGGGGTGTGGCATATGCAAATAAGTTATGCTAATGAGCTCCTGCACCACTTTTTCTACGAAATGACCCCTGCCTTTGGTCCATCAAAGTCAGTATTGGCTATGCAGGCTGGCAGTGGCTCTCCAGGTTCCCAGGCCGAGGTCTTTCACACCACGTACTGCTCGGTCCTTTTAACTGTAGGTGCTGAGGATTGAACCGGGGGCCTTCTGCATGCCAAACAAATGTTCTGCCACTGAGCCATGCCCCCCCCCCTAAGTTTCAGCAGGGAACTCCTGGAGCACATCTGCTTGACTGGATGTGGGGTGGATATGAAGCAGACCTAAAAACAGTGCACTGCAAGTTTGGGTTCTGAGCTGAGCTCCTAAACCCTGATCCATCTAGATCTTTTCAGTCAGTTCTCTGGTACTGCGGAAAGACTAAGCGGCCGCAAAACTGTTCCTCATTTTGTAAATGTGTGCATGTCTGATCGCTCCTGACATGTAATGGCAGCTTCTGGGAGACCAAGCATCATTTTCTTTTTGTAAATTGGAAAGAAAGCATGTGGTTTCCCCCCCCCCCCTTCTTTTCAGGCTATAGATGTGGCGCAAATGACCCGTATATGCAATTGCGGCAGGCAGGCCAAACTGATTCAGGGCCCAGCAACTTCTGTTGCTTTCACTTTGCTAGCTTCCCTACAGCCTGCTTGCCCTCCGTGGTGCCCGTGTGAGTCATCAGGCATCGCCGTTTGAGGAAACTCTGCATTGAAGCAGACAGGCACAACAACTCACTGGAGCCAGTCATTTGAGAAATCGTTTTATTCTTTTTACGTGCTGTTGTAGTCTCTGGTTATGCTTGTCATGGACTGAGAGCAAGACAAGACCTTTCCTCTCAGAAAGGGCTGCCATTTATGGGCAACAGGGAGGCTTGGGAATCCCCGTTTCTGCTGGAGCTAGATGCTTCACATCATTTGGGGAAGATAAGAAATCCCCATCACGTATGGACTCCTGTCTGTTGGCTGATGAGTTCCGGTGCACCAGATTGGCTTGGTCAGGGGTGTCAAATGTACAGCCTGTGGGCTCTTATCCAGCCCACAGATAACTGAGCTGGTTTGGTGTAGTGTTTAAGTGAACATAAGAACATAAGAGACGCCAATGTTGGATCAGGCCAAAGGCCCATCTAGTCCAACACTCTGTCACACAGTGGCCAGAAATACCAGGTGCCATCAGGAGGTCCACCAGTGGGGCCAGGACACTAGAAGCCCTCCCACCTTTGGCCCCCCAAGCACCAAGAAGACAGAGCATCACTTGCCCCAGAGCCCCTATCTATACCTTGTGGCTAATAGCCACTGATGGACCTCTGCTCCATATGCCTATCTAATTCCCTTTTGAAGCCATCCATGCTTGTAGCCGCCACCACCTCCTGTGGCAGTGAATTCCATGTGTTAATCACTCTTTGGGTGAAGAAGTACTCTAAGAAGGACTCTAATCTGGGAGAACCGGGTTTGATTCCCCACTCCTCCACTTGCAGCTGCTGGATGACCCTGTGCAAGCTGTAGTTCTGATAAGAGCTGTTCTTGAAAAAGGGCAGTTTCTGTCAAGAGCTCTCTCAGCCTCCCCTACCTCACAGGGTGTCTGTTGTGGGGTGCGGAAGAGAAAGGAGTTTGTAAGCCACTCTGAAACTCCTTTGGGTAGTGAAGAGCAGGGTATAAATTCAATCTCTTCTTCTTTATTGCCAGATGACAACAGACTGTGCATTTTGTCCCTGTAATACTGTCCCAGTTCTAATGAGTAACGGGCGGTGGAAGTGGGAGGGGTGGGCATCAGGGAGATACTTTCAGTAAATACTGTAAGAGAGTTAATGTTTTAAGCATGTTTGTATTTTGAGTAAAATAATATCATTAATTGGGCTTGCCTATGTCCTTCATTCCTGCCAACCCAGCAGTTCGAAAGCAAGAAATTGCAAGTAGATAAATAGGTACCACTTTGGTGGGAAGGTAACAGCATTCCGTGCGCCTTGGTGTTTAGTCATGCTGGCCGCATGACCACGGAAATGGCTTCGGACAGCGCTGGCTCTTCGGCTTTGAGACGGAGATGAGCACCGCAACCCTAGAGTCGGACTTGACTGACTTTCGAGCAAGGGAACCTTTACCTTTATGTCCTTTATAAAGTTTATAGCTCCCGTACCTGGTATGACATTTTATGGCACACATGGCCCGGCCCAACAAAGTGACATTCATGTCAGATCTGGCCCTCATAAGAAATGAGTTCAACACCTAGCTGCTAGGTCCTTTCTACACATGAGCATTGAAAAGGAGCTACTCTGTGGGTATGACTTTGGGGGAGTGTGTACGCATGAAGCTGCCTTATACTGAAACACGCCGTTGGTCCATCTGGGTCAGTATTGTTTTCTTAGACTGGAAGAGGCTCTTCAGGATCTCAGGCACAAGTCTTCCACATCACCTACTACCTGATCCTTTTAACTGGAGGTGCTGTGGATTGAACCTGGGCCCTTCTGCAAGCCAAAGAGATGTTCTGTCACTGAGCTATGGCCCCTCCCATGTTAATGGCAACCAGAAAACATCCTCTTTACTCATGTACCCGTATACATCTTCGTGTTGGGAGGGAAGAGCAGATGCCAGGCACTGTAGCTTCCGAGTTAATTTTGAAATATTTCTGTGTTTCATTTTCTTTGTTTTTATCTGCACCATAATTTATGTAGGTCTGTATATACTAGGGCTAGGGTGTCAAACTCATTTGTTTGGAGGGCCAGATCTGACATAAATGAGACCTTGTTGGGCCGGGTCATGTGTGTCATAAAATGTAATGCCAGGTAGCGGAGATATAAGCTTTATAAAGGACACAAATACAAAAGGTTTTTTTTTAACTTAAAATAAAAACATGCTTAAAACATTAGCACTCTTGCAATATTTTGTTTATTTAACAGTGTCTGATAACTGACACCTCTTGCTCTAAATTATTGCATCGAAATGTCTTTGCTGTTGCAATCTTGAGTATGCTGTTCAGGGGTGTATCTGTAATCTGCCAACCTACGATGATGCAGCAGAACTGGAAGAAGAAGCAGAAGACAGCCAGTTCCACTGCGAGCCTGAGAGAAGCCCTCCGGGGGCCTGGTCTGGCCCCTGGGCTGCATGTTTGACACCCCTATACTAGGGAGATAAAGGTAAAGGTAAAGGTTCCCTTGCTCGAAAGCCAGTCGAATCCGACTTTAGGGTTGCGGTGCTCATCTCCGTTTCTAAGCCGAAGAGCCAGCGCTGTCCGATGATGTTTCTGTGGTCATGTGGCCGGCATGACTAAACACCAAGGCGCACGGAACGCTGTTGCCTTCCCACCAAAGTGGTACCTATTTATCTCCTTGCAATTTCTTGCTTTCAAACTGCTAGGTTGGCAGATACTAGGAGAATAAAGCTTGCATTTATTTATGAGATTTAATGACTGACAGGATTCCTACCTGTGAGACCTTTGTTGTGGCCAACATTACCAAAGCATCCCTTTTTAATGCTCCTTCTGGCATAAAACTGGAAAGGAGGATTAAAAAACCCCAGGGTGGCAGTGTTTGGAGGGACAGCGCCCCCCCCCCCCCCAAGCGCTTGAGAGAGAGGGAGAGAGAGAGGGAGGGAGTTGGGGAGCCTAAAAGGATTTCTGCTGAAAAGAGTGGTTTCCTTCCGCAAAAGCAGCTTTCCCCTGGCTTCTGAGCAAGGCTGGGTCTCGCTCACCTACTTTGTTGGCTGGTTATACAAGTAAAGAGTGAAGGTGGCTGGGCAGACGCAAGGGTGGAAACCTCACCATACTAACATGTTCAGTCTATTGTGCTCTACGAAGCTGAAATCAGTATTTCCTCTTTCTCAGGCATATTTCTCATTTTATGCACAAAGTTCCTTTTCCATCCCCACAGAGGCCCAGAATTTTAGTCCAGGTGAGTGTTAATTCATCCTTGCTGATACCGGGTTGATTTCTGAGCTGATTCTTGCTTGCGTGTTCGTATCTTGGGTTACTGTGCACTTGATGGCTCCATAGATGACTATGTGAACTGACTCCCATTAGAGGTCATCGTGCCTGAAGTGGAATGAAAGATCAGTCAGTGATGGCTCATTTATACATGGAATTTCCCATGATGCTGCAGCTGTCAAGTGATGAAGTGTGTGTGAACCTGCCTGTAGTTTTGGCGAGTCTGCATTATAGAGTCTAGAAAAATATGAGAGATTTCTTCATAAGGCACCATCTTATATGAAATATTGCCTTTTGAAGTTTTGGGTGAATTGTGTTCGAATCACCTGGTCTGAGGCAACAGAACAAAATTTGAGTCCAGCGGCACCTTTAAGACCAACAAAGTTTAATTCTGGGTATCAGCTTTCATGTCCATGCACACTTCTTCAATGCACACACATACAAAAGCTCATACCCAGAATTAAACTTTGCTGGTCTTAAAGGTGCCGCTGGACTCAAACTTTGGTCTCTCACCTCTTCATTGTTATTTATTCCTTTTTGTATGATTCTTTTATGCACCTTATACTATTAATGTACAGTGAAAATGGATGCTGTTATCTTCTGTTGTATATATTATTTGAAATTTTTTATCATTTTCAATTAGTGGGCTCAAGGCGGTTTTTTTGCACATTTCTTTTCACCTAAATGTTACACCCTTCTGAACTGCTGTTTGTTTGAAGGGCTTCCTCCTCCTTTTTTCTTTTGATCATGTTATATGGACCAGTGATGCCATTTTCTTAGCTGTATCAAATCCCTGACATTTCTGAGCGCTGTTCCTTGTATCTGAAGATGCACACACAGGGCCAAATCACACAATAGGAATTGCCCCACTTCTCAGCTGCATGTGCTCCTCCAAAATGGGGCTAATAACTCCTGCCTCCCCCTGCCCCCTGTGCTATTTCCCTGAGTTGAAGCAGGCCTCATGGACTTTGAAAAAGCTGCTGCTTGGTTGCAGGCAATGCTCCCTCTAAGCTGTGGAGTCTTGTGAGCAAAGATTCTACTTTGTGAGCTGCTGGCATTAAAGTTGTGAGCGAGCGATTTGGCTGCTGCATGAATTAGTTTGCTCTGGAGCCACATCCTTCCTGAGCTAAGACAAAAACGTTAGCCGGAGGCTAAAAAACTGAGCTGGCTCACACTAACTCAGCTTAGAGGGAACACTGGTTGCAGGGAAAGCGAATTGGATCTGGGGAACCAGGATCTGCCTTGTTAAAAACCATGTAATGTGGCTGGGGCCAACATCACATTCCTACAGGGCACGGTGATGCTTTCACAGACTGGGCTGTTTTTCAAAGTCCTGACTCCTTTTATCGGACGTCCTTGCTTACCTTCTCAAGGGCATCGCTGAAGAAACCTTTGGGGAAGAGGATATCCGTGTTAAATTATTCAGCCAGTTCATTAGCATGTATAAGTAAACAGACCAGTGCTGGCATGAACTCCTTGAAGCTGCAGAACTGGACCATGAGTGTTAATACAGGCATCATCAACGATGGGATTGTCCCGTTCATAGCAACGGTATTAATTTTGTGAAGCTAATAAACATTTACTGAAATTACCTTCTCGTAGTACTTGTTTAACATGCCAACACCCTTTGCCAAGTGCTTTGTGAAGTCTTTAATCATCTTAAGTGCAGCAAATAGCAGGGGCACTTTCTATGAAAGAATAGCTATTTACCATGTCTGTCATTGCTAAATATGACCAGTTGCTGTAATATCGGATAAAAATAAATGTTAATAAGTGATTTCATAGGTATTTGGTGTCCATAAGATAATGTTCATATAGAAAACCTCTTTTCTTTTTCTTTTCTTTTTTTGTCTCAAGCTATCACCTCATGACAGTTTGATCCTTAGTCAACCCATATCATCACCTCTACCACTGAGGCAAGTAAAAGCATTAATTTTTTATTGAGTATTCATTAGCTGAGGGATGTGCAGCAATTTGAGAATGTGCTATAAGGGAACACAAAAGAGGCAAACATTTGGAGCGAGAAAAATTGCTTTCATTTGCATGATGAGAAAAAAAATTAAAATAGTTTGAAATATAGTTTTTCCATATGAAGAATGGCAGATTTTACCACTGTTGTCTCTACTGCCCTAGAGTTCATCATAATACTTTGTGTTCTTAAGTACTTAGATACATATCTTTATTTAAGAGGAGGGAGAACCAAAGAGAAAATTGCTTTGCTTTACCTATTTTTAGCACCATATAATGCTAGCGCTATTCAACAATCATTGTTGAGTTATTCATCTCTGGGCTTTTCTTCTTTGATAGCGGGGGAAAGTTTTCTACTCTTCTGCAGAATCTTGGACCTGAGAATGCAGTAAATCTCCTTGTATTTGCAGTGACTGAACATAAAATCCTTATTCATTCTTTACGGCCTTCTGTCCTAACAAGTGTAACAGAAGCACTTGTCTCTGTAAGTATTTTGTGTCATCCCATCTCCCCCCCCCCCAAAAAAAAAGTTGATTGGCGATAGAATGTCCAAAGCTCTAGGGAACAGAACACATCCTCAGTGTTATATATTGATTGATGTTTTTATGGAGTGCATTCTCCATTTTAAAATTTACCAGACTGTTTCCAACAATAAAAGATATAAACTTTACAATTCATTACCAAATCAAAAACAAATAATATATTCGAAAAGTATAATAAATAGCCAGCAGCAGATAAATAATTAAAGTTCATTATGTATATTAAATATCAGTAGCAAAACAAACAAATGAACATCAGATAAATAATTAAAACTCAATTATGTAGAGTGGCTAACCATAGCAAGCATATAGTCTACAGGGACACAAAAAAATATAACAAAATCCAAAGAAACAGCCTGGAAAAGCCATGGGAATTTTTTTAAAAAGTCTTTATCTGATGCCGAACAGCCATGTGATTTTGCACCCCAATAGAAAAGACTGTGTCCTTATTGGCCACCCGCCCCACCTCTGAAGTTAGCGGGACGTGGTAATTGGAGCAAGGCTGCTGAAGAAGAAGACGAAGAGATTGGATTTATACCCCACCCTTCACTATCCAAAGGAGTCTCAGGGCTGCTTACAATCCCCTTTCCCTTCCCCTCCCCACAACAGACACCCTGTGAAGTAGGTCAAGCTGAGAGCTCTTTTAAGAACTGCTCCTGAGAGAACAGCTCTGCTAGAACTTGTGACTGACCCAAGGTCACACCAGCAGCTGCATGTGAAGGAGTGGGGAATCAAACCCGGATCTCCCAGGTTAGATTCCATACTCCTAACCAGGTAATAATAGGCAGTAAAGCTTGTATGGGAGCAGAAGGTCCTTCAAACTGTTCAGGGCTTTAAAGGTAAGAACTAGCGTTTTAAATTAAGCCTGGGAATAAATTGTTAGTCAGTGTGCCGGCCAGTTGTGACCCAATAGTCTGCATTTTTCCACAGCCTCACTGATGCATTCAGTGAACTAGTTGTGAAAATTCCGGGTGAGTATCCAGATCATAGGAGGTAGAATAGGCTTGTTTATATGGTATTATGGCCAGGATCTCAGATCACATGGAACGGGTTCCGTGAGCCCAAAGGAGCTTCCCCTAACTGTATGGTCAACCACTGAGGGATGAGTGTGTGTGTTTGGGTGTATCATGTTCTAAGTATCTTGTTTGTTGTTTTACCTTAGCCTCCAGAGGATGTTTATGCAGATGGCCCTTTTAAGTTGTTTTGTCATCTGAGGCTTGACTATTCTGTCTTCCAGCAGGAGAGAATGTTTTGTTTCAGACTGGCGAAGCAAGCCTTGGGCATGATCCCATGGAATATTCTTTTATGCAAGCTCTAATGGTGTGAATGGGAACAGGCTAATACTTTGGGCAATTACCATTTGTTTTACTAGGGCTTTTGCGTGTGAGAAGTTCCTGGAGGCCTCTTTTTTTTTTTTTTGCACGAGGCAAAATGCTCAGCGTTTTAAAAAGAAGGGGCTTGATACCTCTCCCACAGTATCCACATAAGAGTTGCGTTGTTGATAAGTAATGTTCATGTTGAATGTGCTTCGTGGGGGGACAACTGTCTGCAGCTTTTCTGCTTATTTATATCCAATGCATATGTTTTTCTCTCTTTTTTTAAACAAGATGATATTTCCTTTCCACTGGCCATGCCCGTACATCCCTCTTTGCCCTCTGGCCTTGGCAGATGTTTTGACTGCGCCATGCCCATTTATTGTGGGAATTGATTCAAGATACTTTGATCTCTACGACCCGCCGCCAGATGTTAGCTGCGTCGACCTAGATACAAACACCATTTCACAGTAAGCACAAAGTACTTTTCTTTTACCGTATTGCAGTAATTTAGCAGCAAGCACAGCAACGGAATCTGGTTTTCTCCATCTCCTGCTTACCAAAGGAAGAAAACCATGATATCTTTTCCCACGTATACTTCTGCTATTTGGTGACTTTACAGCTGAACATGTGAATTGACTCTCCCCAAAAACATTCTGTTTTGATTTGAGGGGATCATTCTGTCTGTGACAGTTGATTTGACGTGGCTCATTCTCACACATACTTGTCACATAATAACAGGGGTCATTTCGTAGAAAAAGAGGTGCAGGAGCTCATTAGCACAACTCATTAGCATAACTTATTTGCATATGCCACACCCCCTGACATCACTGGAAGTGTGTCAGAAGGCAACACCCACCGCTCAGGCTCCACTGGATTCTTTTGGATTGCTAGCTATTGGGGGGGTGGACATGCACATCTGCCCTCACAGAGGAGGGTGAGCTTGTACCTGAATAAAACTTGGGCTTAAAGGTGCCACTGGACTGTTTTGGACCAGGGGGCCGGGGGGAGCTCTGCAAGTTACCTGGCTGCTTCTTGCTCTGACTGAGGGCTGCTGGGAGCAGGGCTTGTTGCATGTGCCCGCCCCCCCCTGGGCTCTTTACTGCCGGAGCTCCGCGCCTGTGCGCTCCTGCAGGAAATGACCCCTGCATAATAATAATAATAATAAGAGATTGGATTTATCCCCCGCCCTTCACTACCCAAAGGAGTCTCATAGTGGCTAACAATTTTGTTCCCCTTCCCCTCCCCACAACAGACCCCCTGTGAGATAGGTGGGGCTGAGAGAGCTCTTTTGAGGACTGCTCATGAGAGAACAGCTCTGAGAGAACTTGTGACTGGCCCAAGGTCACACCAGCAGCCGTATATGGAGGAGTGGGGATTCAAACCCAGTTCTCCCCGATTAGAATCCATGCTCCTAACAACTACACCAAACTGGCTTGCTTACTTACGCATGATAAATATTTCAGAATATTTTGTATACATTATCGCTGTGATTCTTACAACCAGCCCTCTAATGCAGTGCTGTAGTAATTCTGAACTGGGGCAGAGGCTGAGAGCAAGGTCATGTATTAAGCTCCAGTATTCTTAGCAAGCACACTATTGTTATTTTATTTAGAAATATACATGGGCAGGACAATTGTGTGTTGCTACACTTTTCCTCAGCACTAGTCCCTGTTATTAGAGGATCCCGCAGACATGGGGACTTGCCAATAAATGTACATTAATCGTCTGAATAATTTCCAAATCATATCTTCTTAATAATTTCTGCAGTTTGGAAAGCCGGTAGCTTTCCTGAAAGCGTCAGTTGAAGCTTACATGGATAAAGGCTGCCACTAAAGACCACACGTTTTGAAAGCAGAACTGAGATTTTCCTCCTGTAGTTCTTGGTGGTCTAGCCTTTGCCAACTTTATCCAGGAGTAAAACTGCATAAGAAGGTTGTCTGTAAAGGAAATAAATGTTGTGTGCAAGTTCTGTTCTTTTTAAAACTTAGCCGCTCTCAATTCGTAATTTTGTTAAAGCATATAAGGTAATCTTGGTAGTTTACCTGTGTCTGAAGATATAATTGGTCCTTAATCTTTTTTCCCCAAGGAGATGGAAGGAAATCAGTGTTTTTGTACAACTATGTTACCTACATATACCAATTTAATTGTCACAGCTTCTCCCAAGGGAGCCTGGGAACTGTTGTTTGCTACTGTGGATGAGAATTCTCTGTGCCTGCCCC
>NW_015176471.1:833635-834883 GCF_001447785.1 Gekko japonicus | reverse complement strand
TAGCAATCCAAAACAGTCCAGTGGAGCCTGAGCGGTGGGTGTTGCCTTCTGACACACTTCCGGTGATGTCAGGGGGTGTGGCATATGCAAATATGTTATGCTAATGAGCTCCTGCACCTCTTTTTTTACAAAATGACCCCTGATGTTAATAATGCCATTGATTCAATATATAATAGATTAAGTGTTGCACCTGAGCTTCTTTGACGTTCCACTGAAGATTCACGTTTTTTATTTGCTTACTGGATTGTTTTAGGTAGGGCAGCTGTTCAGAATTCTCTTGGAGTTCCAAGGGATCTGTAGAGCCTCCCCGAACAGCAGTGGGCAAGGAGTTAACAGGAGATGTGCTTGGCTGCGGTCACACACGGTAAATAATCCACTTTCAATCCAGTTTCAATGCACTTTCCAGCTGGATTTTTACTGTGTGAACTGGCAAAATCCAGTTTGAAAGTGCATTGAAAGTGGGTTGAAAGTGGATTATTTAGTGTGTGTGACCGCAGTCCTTGTGGACTGTGTATAAAGTGGACTCTTTCCGTTATGGAGCAGAATGTTCATTATTTTGAATTGCAGAGGGCAGTTGTGGACAGGTTGTACCACTGCAGGGCAGCCCTGGAGAGAGGGGTGACTCCTGACTGCAGAGGATGCAAATGAATCCTTAAGCCCCCTGCCCCTCAGTGCGGTGGAGTGACTTAGTCTCCTCGGTGGAAAAGCCTCTGAGCCCCTGAAGCCCCTCCCCAAGTTTGTAGGGAACCCATCATCATATTTGCCCCAAGCAACAATTTCTGCCCTCTGCTACACTTTCAAGATAGTGACTAATGAACTAACTGTCCCCTCCAACCCACCAGCAATCCCGCCGTGCACAGCCAGTCAGGGAGCAAAGTAAAATTCTTTTCCAGCTCTGTAAACCAACTGCCAACCTTACGCCAAGCAAGGTGCAGGCAGCGTTCTAGTAAAAACCAAATAAGGTCAGGTGAGGCCAGGAAAGGGATTACCAGATAATAGACACAAGAAGGTACACAGTTGGGGCTGGTGGCGGGAGAAACGAACAAACTGAGCCTCATCTTGAACTGCTTTTCCTTATCTGTATACTTACAGTAACACGAGTCCCGCTCCTGCAGATAACTAAATCTGTGGACTAGGGCCACGCCGACATGAAACAGATCTTTCTTCAAACTTGGGGGCCTCCCCAAGTCTGCAGGAAAATCTGAAATTATTCTCTCTCTCTCTCTCTCTCTCTCTCTCTCTCCCTCC
>NW_015176471.1:801659-833536 GCF_001447785.1 Gekko japonicus | reverse complement strand
TGGCTAAATTTAGAGGCACTGTTGAAATAGATGGCTGCTAAGAGCATATTCCATCTGCCCACACACACACACACACACACACACACACACAGATGGGGGGGGCTAAATCCAAATAGAATTGCATTATCTGCACATGCGCAGGACAACGTGGTTAGGGAGCCACTCCAGCTTAGTGGGCCTAGACACGGAGGAGGACTCCTGCAGCCGCGGCAGAGAAGAAGAAGAGATTGGATTTATACCCTGCCCTTCACTACCCAAAGGAGTCTCAGAGCGGCTTACAGTCTCCTTTCCCTTCCCCTCCCCACAACAGACACCCTGTGAGAGCCAGTTTGGTGTAGTGGTTAAGTGCGCGAACTCTAATCTGGGAGAACCGGGTTTGATTCCCCACCCCTCCACTTGCAGCTGCTGGATGACCTTGGGCAAGCCATAGTTCTGTCGGAGCTGTTCTTGAAAAAGAGCCGTTTCTGTCAGAGCTCTCTCAGCCCCGCCTACCTCACAGGGTGTCTGTTGTGGGGAGGGGAAGGGAAAGGAGTTTGTAAGCCGCTCTGAGACTACTCCTTTGGGTAGTAAAGGGCGGGGTATAAATCCAATCTCTTCTTCTAGGTGGGGCTGAGAGAGCTCTGACAGAAACTGCTCTTTATCAAGAACAGCTCTTATCAGAGCTACGGTTTGCCCAGGGTCACCCAGCCAGGTGCAAGTGGAGGAGGAGTGGGGAATCAAACCCGGTTCTCCCAGATTAGAGTCTGTGCACTTAACCACTGCACCAAACTGGCTGCCACTCCGTGCCTGGGTGCAGTGGCGGTGATTGCCAGCAGCCGCTGTAGACTCAGCCGCAGCAGAGGAGGATGCTGGTAGCCCCCGTGGGCCCGGGCACAGTGGTGAAGAATGCTAGCAGCTGCCGAGGGGCTGAGTGGTGGGTGGTGGGGCCTCGCCAGCCTCAGTGATGGGGAGGGGGATATGGGACACCCCCCCCCACAGGTCTCGAAGGCCAACTTCTTATATCAGCTGAAGGTGGACAGAAAAGGGGGGAAGGTCCTGCAGAGGTGTGCTGCCCTTGTCCCTTGTCCTCTTCCTGCCAACTACGCTGAGGCTAGTTTGCAAAGAAGAGGGTAGCAGGGTAGCAGGTAACCCCAACCAGATCATCCACACTCTGGCATAGCTCCCAGGCTGATGTATTTATTTATTTATTTATTTCGGTTTCTTAACCGCCCTTCCTCACTTGCGCGGGGGCCTCAGGGCGGTTTGCAGCAACACAAAATCCGATACCATTTTAAAAACCAGTTAAAACTACAGGATTCAGTATTGAAACGTTCAGCATAGATATTTAAACACGTTAAACAAGATGGCCTATTTAGCATTCAGATCTTCATGGGAGGGGGAGGCGAGGGGAGGGTGTCGGGCAGATGTAAAGGAACCGTTGCTGGCCTCAACCCAAGGCCTGGCGGAGCATCTCTGCCTTGCGTGCGTCCCCGTCCACCCCTGCATCAGGCAGAAATCGGGCCTCTGCCTGGATGATTTATTCTGATACATGTTCTGTTGGACATGTTATCCAAGAAGGGTGGGAGTAAGTGTTTAACATACACACACACACACACACCTAGTCAGAAGTGAAATATTAGTAAGCTTGTTTGTGCCCATGCAGATTTCAGGTATCCCACTGTGTAACTCTCGCCTGCGTAAGGAAAACTCAATTGAAAGTAACCATTACCCAGAGGCAGCAAGACTGGGGGCTGTAAGGGGAGAAGCTGACTCAATTAGCATGGAAGCAAAGGAATGGAAAACATTTAAACTATTAATAGAGACAAACAGTATGCTCAGTGCTTCCTACAGAAAAGGAGGGAGGGGAATCCCTGCCCATCACGGGAGGGTTTCCAACAGCAACAGAGCCGAGCAAGTGCACGAACCATCTGAGAGCAGCACAAGACCCGTTGTGCGAGGTGCCATCTATTTACAGGCATTACTGTGTGAACTGGCGCATTTAGATGTTATTTTTCACATGAGGCCATTGTTTCCAACTACGAGTACACCAAAGGCGATCCGACAAAGAATTTTAAAAAATAACCCCATACTTTTCTCTGTAAGTATTAAAATGCGTCTTCTTCTTTTAGACCTGGAGAGAAGAGAAACATTGCATGGAAGATTTTGCCAAAGAAACCTTGCAAAAACCTGTTGAACACGTTAAATAACCTGTTTCAGCAGCTAGCAGAATGTAAGTGAGGCGATGACCAAATGATTGGGGTTTACCTTGGTTCATGATAGCAGTCCATGTCTTCAGACAGTTATGAAATACGTGCTGTTTAGCGGGGGGAGGTAGCTCCAACTAACTTAACAAATACAAGAAAAAACATGTGGTGTGTCTTACTTGATACAGATGGTATATATTTAAAAGATTGTTCTTAGATGATACAGTATGAAGGTTTATGAGGAAGTGACGTGAAAGAGGTCTGTTATTCATGGCCAAATTATTCTTCCCTGTGCTTTATTCAGTGTCGTTGTTTAGTCTGGTTCTAGATCTTTATAATAAATTGCATGGCCCCTGTATCATTTCTGGGCATTTTCCAGAAACCATTTAGAGTAGGTTAGTTTGGCAGAATAAATGGTTTATGTCCTCATATCTGCAAACAGCATCAGAGAGTTCGGATTTCAGCATCTCTCTCTTGTACCTTTTATAGTCGCTGCTATCTCAATGAATGAAAAGAATTAACCATAGAGAGAAATGGGACAAGTCCATATAGTAACCAAAGTTTAGGTACTTTTAAAAAAATATGTGCTTGTTGTTCCTGATAAACTTAGCCCAGCTGGGGCACAACATGTTATGGTAGTTCGTGCTGAGTTATAAAGTATCATAGAATCATAGAATGTTAGAGTTGGAAGGTACCTTGCAGGTCATCTAGTCCAACCCCCTGTACTCTGCAGGAGCATAGCCAAAGGATAGCCCTACAACATACCCGAAAGATGGTCGTCCAGCCTCCGCTTGAAAACGTCCAGCAAAGGAGCATCCACCACTTCCCCTTATCTCCATTTATGGAGAAACAGGCACTTTCATATAGGTACTTTCCTGCATTGTGCAGGGGGTTGGACTAGATGACCCTGGAGGTCCCTTCCAACTCTATAATTCCATGATTCTCTGTGTTAGCATCAGGAACATAAGGAATTGCCAACTATATTTTAGAGAAAAAGATGAATAAAAATCTTTTCCACTTGCCCATAACCTAGCCAGTGACATGCAGGGAAGCTGTTTTTTTATTTGCTCTGTTTATCATCCACTTTTCTTGTTGAAGCTCAGAGCAAATAACAGAATTATAACAACAGTGCAAATAATTTCTTTCTGTAAATAGTCCCAGGATTCTCTCAAGCGTTTCTGAAATATGAACCATGGGAATAATATTTAGAATATTTTAATATTTATTTAGGTTTAGGCACCAGAAACAAGCATCTCTTCCTATTGTCAAAGTTGGGGGACTGCAACTCTGCGCTCTCAAATATCAGAATTGCTATGAAGATGGCTTTAAATGACAGCCACGAAATGTAATCTGGTTCCCATTCAGAGGAACCAGAATCTGTCCCGGTTTGCTTCATCACTTCCTCTTCCTTTCTGCTAACTCTTCATTTTTCTCTGAAACCGTGGCCTTGATGGTGTCTGGAGCTCTGTGGAATTGAATTTAAGTAAAAGGGAGTAGCACGGGTACAGTCCCTGGATTTCGCCCTCAGGTTAATTTATTTTAAAACAGTTCTTTGTGCTTAAAAAGCAGTCCAAGCTCCTTAGCTCTACAAGTTCCCTGTTCACATTGTAACGCCGCTGCAGTGGGAAATCATCATTTGATAGTTGTATTCCACGGAAAGGGGGATATCTAGTCCAGGTTGGATTCGATGTGAACAATTTTAGCGAAGTGCTTAACAAGGACATCACAGCAGCGGTCCAGGAGTTCTTTTCTGGTTTCACCCCCTCCTCCCCGGCTTCAATGATGTATATATATATATATTTAGCACTTTACATAAATTGCCGTTTTTTCTTTGCAGATGTCACTGAGTTTTCTACCTAGACCAATTCTGTCAGTGTTTCCATAGCAACCTACTCTTCCGCGAACGTAAATGTCTAGGTCTTTTGTACGTTGCAGAAACCAGTGATTTGCATGCTTCCCCACCACGTTAAGTAAACAGTGAGATATATTTAAACCAGATTTAGGTGACTTAACAAAGTGCCGAACAGTGAGGTGGGCTTTGAGCATCACGTGTGCTCTGCAGTGTGATATAACAATCCGATGCCCTGAGAAACCGGCTCTTCTGGACCTTCTTTGTAAAACACCCCCCCCCCCCATCTCTGCTGCCAACTAGCTCTGTCTACCGACGGAATGTAAGAAGTCCCTCGTTTGACGAAGTGGGCCGCGGCTTATAAAAACATACACCAGAATTAGTTAGTCTTTAAGAGGCCATAAGTCATTTTATTTTAGCAAGGCCAGGCTACTGAAGTGGGCAGTGAAACGAGCCCCGCATAACAAAAACGAAACCACCTTTTTTTGTTAACGTGGACAATCATTTCCCATTTTCCGTCTTCGTTCACAGTGCAGCAAAGACCGAGGGACGATGCGTTGATGGAACTGTCTATGAATGACTATGATTTTCATTCGGGAAAGAAGATGCACTTATTAGATGTGGAGATCCAGGAGGCATTTCTCTGTTTCATGGCCTCTTTACTAAAAGGTTACAGGTCCTACCTTAGGCCTATTACCCAAGCGCCGTCTGAAACAGCAACAGACGCCAGTTCTCTCTTTGAACTGCAAGGTAAAGGAACGGAATCAGAAGCTTGAAGAAACCGCAAGAGATTGTGCTGAGTTGCCTGGACAGTTTTTAGCCAGTTTGAACATGATGTCGTATTTCAGTTCCTCTGTTGTTCCCACAGTTTCTTTCATCTCAGTATGACTCTCCAAATTTGTTTCAAACTTGGCTTTAGGCAAAATTTTGTATCAGATCTAGTTTTAGGGCACTTTGGTGTGCAGCACGCTAAAAATACATTTGAGTTTTGTGTGTGTGTGTGATCCCTGCTACTAATACAGGGAGGAGCTCTGAAAAGAAATAAAATAATCCTGGCCAATGTAGGTTTTAAATTGGAATCGAAAGATAATTTAGATTATGGTCGGTTAAGCCTCATCAGTGAAAACACCCTTAATCTCCACTTTTATTTGGCCTTTTAAAACACTGCTACTGGCTTAACACCTTTAGCCACGATTTAGTTGACTGCTGCATCTGAAGCCATTATGGTGGTGTGATTAAAATGTCAGACTAGGATCTGGAAGACCTAAACCTGAATCCCCTCTCCGTCAGGGAAGCTGGATGGACGGCCTCCAGCCAATCATGCACTCTTAGCCAACGCTCCCTCTAAGCTATGGAGTCCTGTGAGCAAAAATTCTACTTTGTGACCTACTGGAATTAAAGTTGTGAATGAGCGATTTGGCTGCTGCATACATTAGTTTGCTCTGGAGCCATCCCTTCCTGAGCCAAGACATAAGAAGAAGAAGAGAAGAGATTGGATTTATACCCCGCCCTTCACTTGGAGTCTCAGAGCAGCTTACAAACTCCTTTCCCGTCCCCTCCCCACAACAGACACCCTGTGAGGTGGGTGGGGCTGAGAGAAGTCTGACACAAACTGCTCTTTTTCAAGGACAGCTGTGCCAGAGCGTGCGACTGACCCAAGGGCACATCAGCAGGTGCAAGTGGAGGAGTGGGGAATCAAACCCGGTTCTTCCAGAGTAGAGTCCGCACACTTAACCACTACACCAAACGTGTGAGCCAGAGGCTAAAAAACTGTGAGTTAGCTCACCCTAACTAAGCTTAGAGGGAATGCTGCTCTCAGCTTGACCTACATCACAGGGTTGTTGTGAGAATAAAATGGAGGAGAGGAGAAGGACGTGAGCTGCTTTGGGTCCTCCTTGGGGGGGGAGGGGAAAGGCTATAAATTTAAATCAATGAATAAACCACAATAATGATCAGTGAGGTTTTTGATAGAGATGCCTGGCGTGGGGGGGGGGGGCTTCTCCCTGGCTGGCTGGGTGCTGTGTCAAGGTGGGGGAATGCCTGACCGGCTGGGTGCTGTGTCAAGGTGGGGGAATGGTGTCAGGATCCACAGCCAAACAACGAAGTACACGCTTCCAGGAAGGTTTTACTTTTATTGAAAAGCCATAGATACAATAACACGAACACTGTTAGGAATGGCGGACTACCTATGCGCATAATAGGATATAGGGCATTCGTATGCCCCCCCCTAGTAATACCCAATGGCGATGGCGAGGGTCTCTAACGGTAGCGAAGCTGGGGACCAGAAGCTGGGAACCTCCAGTGACTCTGAATAGATAAGCATTGCAGCTGTAAAGCGATTAAGCGCATGGGAAGGAATGCAAAGCAATTAGAACGTCTCTCCCTACTCATGGCAGCTTAGCTGACAAATGGTTGCCTTCCTGACAGCCTGTCTCTAAAGAGCCACTCTTCATCAGAGACCTGGGACTGCTTTAGGGGAAACTGGGTGGCTCCCTTTCTCCCGCAGAGAGGGGAATCCCTGTGAGAGAACAGGGCCTGGGAGAGAAGGCACACGTGGCTTTTCAGGCCGTCTTTAATAGCAGCTGGGAGGGGCCTGGTGGGGAGGGCACCCGGCCACCCTCTATAGCAGGGGTGTCAAACATGCGGCCCCGGGGGCCAGATCAGGCCCCCGGAGGGCTTCTATCAAGGCCCGCAGTGGAACTGGCTGTCTCCTGCTTCTCCTTCCAGTTTTGCTGCTGCTGCTGCGCCATCGTAGGTTTGCAGCTTACAGATACACACCTGAACAGCATACTCAGGATGGCAACAGCACAGATATTTCGATGCAGTCATTCAGAGCAAGAGGTGTCAGTTACCAGACACTGTGAAATGAACAAAATACTGCAGGAGTGCTCATGTTTTAAGCATGTTTTTATTTTAAGTAAAAAAAAACCCTTTGTGTTTGTGTCCTTTATAAAGTTTATATCTTTGCTACCTGGCATTACGTCCAATGTTCCCTCTAAGCTGTGTAGCCTTGTGAGCAAAAATTCTACTTTGTGAGCTCCTGGCATTAAAGTTGTGAGTGAGGGATTTGGCTACTGCATAAATTAGTTCACTCTGAAGCAGTGTTCCCTCTAAGCTGAGTTAGTGTGAGCTAGCTTACATTCTTTTAGCCTCCAGCTCACACATTTTTGTCTTTGCTCAGGAAGGAGGGCTCCAAAGCAAACTACTGTATGCAGTAGCCAAATCATTCGCTCACAACTTTAATGTCGGTAGCTCACAAAGTAGAATTTTTGCTCACAAGATTCCACAACTTAGAGGGAACATTGCTCTGGAGCCCTCCTCCCTGAGCTTAGAGGAAAATGTCTGAGCTAGAAGCTAAAAAACTGTGAGCTAGCTCACACTAACTCAGCTTAGAGGGAACAGTGTTTATGACACACGTGGCCCAGCCCGACAAGGTCTCATTTATGTCAGATCTGGCCCTCATACCAAATGAGTTCGACACCCCTGCTCTATAGACTGTGAGCAAGGGGGCTGGCAGCAGAAGGAATGAGGAGCTGGAAACCCCCTCCCCTCCCAATTCGGAGGCCTTGCGGGGTGGGGGGGGACCAGCTTTGTGTGGCATGCTGAGAGGGACCAGTGGAGGAGCAGGTCCTGAATGCCCTCCCCCCCTTATAGTACAGTTCAGCTGTTCTCAATTTTTAGTGGCATGCAAGTTCTTTGATTTCTGTGACAATTATATTAATGGTATCACTGTTTTCTTAACAGGATTCTTAAAAAGCCGTGACCGTTCGCATCAGAAGTTTTACACTTTGATGACCAAGACGCAGATGTTCATCCGCTTCATTGAAGAGTGCTCCTTTGTCAGTGATAAAGATACAAGCCTTGCATTTTTCGATGACTGCGTAAACAAAGTAAGCACGCTGGGAGCGTTTCTTCGTTGCCAGTAGTACACGCAGTCGGCTGTGATGTAGTGTTCTTTGTAGCAGTTCAGAGTGCCTTTTGAGTCCCAGATTGTCCATGATGGTTATATCCTGACAACGTGGAGAGAGGGATGGCCTGCCTTCCTTCCTTCCTTCCTTCCTTCCTTCCTTCCTTCCTTCCTTCCTTCCTTCCTTCCTTCCTTCCTTTCTTTCTTTCTTTCCAGGCTCTTGACGCTTCTGCTCACGTGAACTGATGTCTGTTCCAATGGAGAATGAAGCATCACAGTGTACAAATATATTCTCCATTGGTAGAGGAAGGTTCTTGAGAGAAGAGCCAGTTTGGTGTAGTGGTTAAGTGCGTGGACTCTAATCTGGGAGAACCGGGTTTGATTCCCCACTCCTCCACTTGCAGCTGCCGGATGACCTTGGGCAAACCATAGTTCTGGCACAGCTGTCCCTGAAAGAACAGTTTCTGTCAGAGCTCTCTCAGCCCCACCTACCTCACAGGCAACGCTCCCTCTAAGCTGTGGAGTCTTGTGAGCAAAAATTCTACTTTGTGAGCGACTGGCATTAGAGTTGTGAGCGAGCGATTGGGCTACTGCATAAATTAGTTTGCTCTGGAGCCCTCCTTCCTGAGCCAAGACAAAAATGTGTGAGCTGGAGCCTAAAAAACTGTGAGCTAGCTCACACTAACTCAGCTTAGAGGGAACACTGCTCACAGGGTGTCTGTTGTGGAAAGGGAAAGGAGTTTTAAGCCACTCTGAGACTCCTTTGGGTAGTGAAGGGCGGGGTATAAATCCAATCTCCTCCTCCTCCTCCTCCTCCTCCTCTTCTTCTCCCGTCCCGTTTTGGAAGCAGGACTTCTAGGGGGAAAAATTCTGCTTTCCTTGGGAGAACTATCCGCACCTCCCTCCACACAGTTTTTCATTTTGCCTCCACTGAGCGAACAGGCAGACTTATTACTCTGCAGCTCGCAAGGTCCTTTGTAGAGGCTTCTCCTTCCAGACAGGTTTCGTGTGTCCTGATGGAGGACACAGAAAAACATCACAGTATTGACAATAATAAATCGCCTGTTGGACACCGCAGAAATCAAGGAAATACTGCTGCAGGGGAGACCCTGCTGTGTTTTCTCCATAGTTTCCCCCACAGTTGAAGAAAAATGGGAACTGGAGGTGGGGTTCCTGACACTGCCTGCCTAGGCAAATGCTTGGAGAGGATGCTTGGGGGTGGTGCCTGCGGAGGACAGAGTTTGGCACTTCTTGGTGACACTCAAGGAACTTCACCTAATCTCTGTGGTAAACACCATAGAGACTAGGGGAAATTCCTAGAGCATCACTATGGAGGCCTTTTTTTCCCTCCAGGTCCTCAGCTTCTCAAGGGCAGGAGATTGGGGCTGGGAGCTTGGAATTCGCTGCCAGGCCCAAGCACTTGCAAAGCCTAGCTGAAGGGCCTTCCTGGATCTCAAGTGTATCATCAAGTTCTTGTGGACCAAGAGACTTGGCAAATATATCCTGGACGTTGTCTAGTCTGGTGATGTCAGACTTGCCTGTCTAACAGAAGACTGACCTGGAAGGGTCGCTGTGTTAGTCTGTGTGTAGCAGTAGAAAAGAGCAGGAGTCCAGTAGCACCTTAAAGACTAACAAAATTTGTAGCAGGGGAGGAGCTTTCGTGAGTCATTGCTCACTCCTTCTGGACTCTTAACAGAAGACTGCCTTCAGTTTCTGATTCTACCAGACCTTATGTTTCACTTGTGATTAATTTCAGTATAAATCCCTCTCGTCTGCCCCCACCTTACCCCCAGTGTTTTCAGAAAACTGAGGATTTTCAGTAGTGCCAAAGCTGGTATTGATCCTTACCGGAACAGTTTGCTCCTAAGTTCTTGTTGCAGTGCTCAGAATAGCTCTGCATCAGACTCAAAGGCTCACAGCTGGCCAGTGTCCAGGAGAGCATCCTCTACCAAAACTGGAACATAGTCCCTTCCCCGGGGGGGCAGACCTCTTTCCTGGGAGAAAGGTGGAGAAAGATCACCTAACTCAATCCAGATAATGTTTGCTCCAAGTCTCACTCATATAACCTGTGACCATTGGACCAGGTGTCACACCGGGAGCTTCTTCTGCCATTCCAGCATGATAGAGCCCAGAGGGGTTATAGTTCCTTCCCATGCCTCCCTTCCCCCTGATGGCCGCCATCCTCTTACCATCTCTCTGTGGCTGGGAACTCTGCTATGTGGAGTTGGAGATCCAAAGGAAATGATCCCAAATAGGAAGCTGTGCCACTGTTCTCTAGGCGCCTAGTCCTCCTTTGTTTCAAGCCCAGCTTCAGAGTGAAAAAAACGCTAATGTCAAATGGCAGGGCAGCTTCAGCTCCTGAGAGCTGCAGGAAAAGATATCAAGTCTGCTCGGGGGCTCAAGAAATACCTGTTATCCCTGACTGTGGAGCATGTCTGAGAAGTCCACAGTCGGTAGATCAGGGGTGGCCAAACTGTGGCTTGGGAGCCACATGCGGCTCTTTCACACATATCGTGCGGCCCTCGGCAGGGCAGCTGGGGAAGCGAAGGGGAGGCATGCTTGTTCTCCCTCCCTCCCTCCCTCCCTCCCATCCATCTATTTGCTCTCTTTGTTTCTCTCTCTCTCTCTCTCTCTCTCTCTCTCTCTCTTTCTTTCCACCCCTTTCATTCTTTCTTTCCATCTCTCTGTCTCTTTCTCTCTCTTAGGCAAATCAGTATCATTAGCAAACAAATAAATATCATTATCAATATCTGTTTTTACCCCTTTTGTTTTTATTTCTGACAATCTCATTTAATGTTTGTAAAAAGCAAATCTGCATACTTAAATAAATTAAAATGTTGAGTGTAATATTTGTTCCCGTCTTATGGCTCTCAAGCATCTGATGTCTATTCTATGTGGCTCTGACGTTGAGCAGGTTTGGCCCTCCGTGCAGTAGATCAACTGGTTGAGTCATCTGGAGATCAACCCAGGGGGACGGAATCTTCATCCCAGGATATGCCCTTGATTTCACTCAGATAGAGATAGGCAGTCTTGGATCTGCTTGTGCTTTAAGTAACAATCCTGATTTGCTTTGGACTGGACATGGCACTCACTGAAGCATTTTTGCATTTCTAGTTGAATTTTCAGTTCTCCCCCAGCTGGCTGGGTGGCCGACAGGGCCAGTGGAGGAACAGGGCGTGAAGGGCAGCAGCTACACTCTCTCTGTGTCCCTCTACACTCCTTGCACTGTGTTAATCTAATTGATTCTGGTGCCGAGGTTTTGCTTCCTACAGATTTCATTTAGTCCGTCGGTATCCAAGTAATTGAATCCTTCACAGGTTGACTCTCAAGTCACAACGTAATGCAACCTTAACAGTTTTCAGAACTATAGAACCGTTCTGATGATAGTGATGTTCTTTTTTTGCAAGACTGTGTGTTAGGTGCCATCGGGTGGCTTCCAACTTTACGGCGACCCTGTGAACTTATGACCTGCAAAAATGTCCTGTCATTAACAGCCTTCCTTGGCTCTCGCAAAACGGTGGGCTGTGTTTTCCTTTATTGGGTCGATCCATTTCATGCTGGGCGTTCCTCTTTTTCTGCTGCCTTCAGCTTTGCCTAGCATTATTGTCTTTTCCAGTGAGTCTTTTGCAAGATTACTCTTCAGGTAACTGCTGTAAACCTAAAGTACATGTACACTTGAGAGGTATTCAGGAATTGTGAACATTTCTTCTCCCCATCTTCCAGTGGCTCAAGAAGGTGGCAGGTTCCTTGACGTGGCTATTATTGATCACAGTCAATTCTACTCTGTGTTTCAAAAAAGTTCCCCAGTTGCGAATGGCCTGAACTGACAGGCTCCTGTGAAGGGATTCGATCTTTTCAAAGAAAGTTGTGGTTTATTTGTATGTTTATAGTCATTTCTTGAAATCACAATTTACTTATGCGGAGCAGGTCTGTAGAGCTAGCTCGGCTAAATGTTTCGACAGACTGGAGCCCTCAGCCTCTGCAGCGTGCAAAATAAAGTTTCAGACAATATGAGTGGCTGAAAAACATCCTCTGTGTGGAAAAACCATATGAAATCATTTGCAGGATAATTATCGAAGTGAATAAGTACCCAGGGTGCTGCTTGCTGTATATCTCCGCAACATGTCAAAATTCATGTCCAAATAAATTATTTTTCAGTGTTTTTCATCTTAATTTTTAGGTTTCCAAAAAGGCCTGTATTAAGAATGATTGAAAGGTCATAATGCGATGGATATTGATTATGTATTAAAAAATTTGATACTTTTTTTTTTTGGTTCTGCATACACACGTACTGTCCAAATCCATACAACGCCGGATATGTGATTCTTCCTGTTCATGCACTTTGTTCAGGTAGATACAGATCGGACTGGTGATGTACGGCTTATAGAACTGGATGAGTCCTACAGAAGTGAGCATACTGTGTTCATCACTCCTCCAGAGATTCCTCACCTTCCCAACGGAGAAGAACTTCCTTCGCAGTACAGGTATGCATTAGAGCATTGTTCCACAACCTGTGGGTCGGGACTCCAAAGTTGGCTCATGAAGCCTCTGCAAGTGCGTTGCGGGCCAGCCCTCTGTCATGGCCACCGTGCCCTTTCCATTGCTCTCTTTTTCATATTTGGGAAACCCAAGATCTGACTCTGGAAACTGTATCTTCCATTTTTCCCCCTCACCGCATCTATTTTATTTTATTTATTAAATTTCCAGGCAGCCCTCCCCTGTTGTCACGGTAGAGCCAGGGAGTCAGGCTGGGAGGGTGGGTCACAAGACAAGTCCGAGGGTCAGCCGGGAGAGCAGTCAGCAGAGCGTTAAACAAGTCCCAAAACACCAGACACAGCCGTAGTCAAACGTTACCAGAGGTCAGAGTCCAGAGAGCACAGCTGAGAGCATCATCAGATTCTAAGCTGGGAGTCAGGAGCCAGAGCAGAAGTCCAGAAACACAAGCCGAGTCCAAAAAGCCACAGAGTCAAACAGGAATCAAGGTGCAGAGCTTCTGGTTCTACGAACAAGGTTGCCAGCACAAAGTGCTCATGGCCAGAGGCCCTACTAAATAGTGCTCTGGCCCATTAACTCATTAGCACCTTTGTGCGAGGTCCTGGCTGCTGTTAAAACTCAGGGCTCAAGGATCTCCGCCCTCTTGAACGTGCTTCTTTTCGTCGGCTAGCCAGATCCCAGGTGCAAACCGTCCTGTAGTTGGCTCAGATTGCTGTGTATCATCCTCCGTACTTACAGTAGGTGCAGATCCTGATGCTTCTTCAGCTCTTAAAAGCACGGAATCCTCCCCTCTTAGGCTGTCAGGAGCTGGAGCTGGGGCTGAGTCAAGGGCAGGCATGATACCTGTGAACACGGCTCAGGGCGGCTTACAGCAGGGATGTCCAATAAATATATAAGTTTTTTTAAAAATTAAAAACCAACAAGAAAACAACAGTCCTTAATTAAAAAACGTAACTCCAAGATGGCTGACTATCAGAGTTCCTAATTTGACAGATCGCAGACCTCCCAGAAGAGACTTGTGAAAGATGGGGGGGGGGGGAGACATAAGGGGAAGACGTATATGAGGAGGGTTCCAGATCACCTAATTATACCACTGCTGTCCTCAGCCAAAAGCCCGGTGGAATATCTCTGCCTTACTTGCCCTGCGGAAAGCTAACAAATCCTGCCGGGCTCGGATGTTCTCAGGCTGAGAGTTCCACTAGGTACATGTTGATCAAGTAAAAAGTGGCCTGATGGTTACTAGAATGAGTTTCTTAGAATCTTAGGTGGAGAAGGAGAGGGGTGGTCAAAGGCTGGAATGTCACCTCCATGTGCAAAGGTTGTGTATGTTGGAATGCCACTTGCTTAGAATTCATAGTGGTGGCAGCAGCTGCACCCTTTGTGCAGCTTATTGGTTTCTCAAAAAACATTTGGTTAGCCACTGTAGAAAACAATGCTGAACTAGATGGATGCCCAGGGCCCGAAAAAGTTTGGGCCGGCCTCGGGTGGGTCACCACCACACTGAAAAGGCTGGGAACTGCAGCCTTGGAACGTGAGAGCCCTAGCCCAACAGTGTTCCTTAATTGTGTCTGCTCCAGAAGTTCTCCTATGTCGTGGGTTACTGTCATAATGGAAGCTGTAACCAGATTGGTTTTGTAAACTGTAACTAACTTCATTTCATGCTTTGCTTCCGGCCGGGAGGAAACGGCAAATCACAGCTTCCAGCTCTTTAGTTTTCAAGGCAGAATCCTCCACACATTGGGAGTATTTCTGTTAAAAACAGACTGGTGATAGGGCGCAAACTTAAGTACATATACTCAGAGATTAGTCCCATTTTCTCCAGGAGGGTATACTCCCAGGCAGGGGTCATTTCATAGAAAAAGAGGTGCAGGAGCTTATTAGCATGACTCATTAGCATAACTTATTTGCATATGCCACACACCCTGACATCACCAGAAGATTGTGAGAAGGACTGTTTTGGATTGCTAGCTATTGAGGGGGGGTGGGGCGTGCAGATATGGCCTCACAGAGGAGAGAGAGTTTGTACCTGAATAAAACTTGGTCTTAAAGGTGCCACTGGACTGTTTTGGACCAGGGGGCCGGGGGGCAACTTACCTGGCTGCTTCTTGCTCTGACTGAGGGCTGCTGGGAGCAGGGGGTGGGGCTTGTTGCATGTGCCCGCCCCCTGGGCTCTTTACTGCCGGAGCTCCACTCCTGTGCACTCCTGCAGGAAATGATACCTGCTCCCAGGGAAGTGTTTTTAGGATTTCAGCCTTAGTTATGTAGTTTCCACAGGCAGGGTATTTCTGCCTCTTTAATAGAGGCTTAATGGAATGTTGCTTATCTCCGTGCTGTGAAAAGTTTCGCCTGTCCATCTCCACACATTAAGCCTCTTTCAAAAGGATGCCTGTTGGCAACCCTGTCACCAAACTCTTAGCCTGGGCCATGGCATGCTGCAAGGAAAGTGGAGGGGGTGTGCAACACCAGAGCAGCCGCAGAGCAGACTGCTTCTCGTGCCAGTGAGCCACTTACATTGACATTTGGACCCCTTTTATTTTAGTCCCCATTGACTGCAGCAGGATTATACAGCTGAAAATGAACTCATGCCTGCTACAGTATCGTATGCCTTTGCAGAACTGCATTCCCTCACCAAGATGAGTGGTTTTCAAGAATAATTGGAGGGAGGAGAGATTGCGCTTGCAGACTGCTGTCAATGTTCCCTCTAAGCTGAATTAGTGTGAGTTAGCTCACGGTTTTTGAGCCTCTGGCTCACACATTTTTGTCTTAGCTCAGGAAGGGATGGGGGCTCCAGAGCAAACCAATTTATGCAGTAGCCAAATCGCTCACTCACAGCTTTAATGCCAGGAGCTCACAGAGTAGAATTTTTGCTCACGGACTCCACAGCTCGGAGGGAGCATTGGTCAGTACATCAGAAGATGAGAAGAGCCCTGCTGGATCAGACCAGGGGTCCATCTAGTCCAGCATCCTGTCCCACACGGCCACCTAGTTCCCCTGGTCAGCCAACAATAGAGCATAGAGGCTGAGGAATTCCCCTGGTGTTGCCTCGTGGCCCTGGGATTCAGAGCTTTAGTGCCTCTGAATGTGGAGGGTTCCCCTCAGTCACCATGGCTAGTACCCTGTTTCCCCGAAAATAAGACCTACCCCAAAAATAAGCCCTAGCAGGATTTCTATGCATTTGTGGTATAAGCCCTAGTGTGTCTTCTTGAGAAAAAATAAATATAAGACAGTGTCTTATTTTCGGGGAAACACGGTAGTGTGCATATATTGAATCCAAGCACATGTCTGTGCGCTTTTGCCCTTCAAACTGGGGAGCCAGTTTGGTGTAGTGGTTAGGAGCTTTGATTCCCTGCTCCTTCACATGGCAGCTGCTGGAGTGACATTGGGTCAGTCACAAGTTCTCTCAGAGCTGTTCTCTCAAGGGCAGTTCTCTCAGAGCTCTCTCAGCCCCACCTACCTCACAGGGTGTCTGTTGTGGGGAGGGGAAGGGAAAGGAGATTGTAAACTGCTCTGAGACTCCTTCAGCTAGTGAAGGGTGGGGTATAAATCCAATGCATGAAGCTCCCCCACCCAGGAGGCCATCTTGTCCTTTTCAGTGGAGGAAGGATTGGAGTCCTCCTCCTTTCATTCAAAAGAACAGAGAAGCCTTTTCTGGGGAGGGAATTCTGCAAATGCACCAGAGCTCCCAAGCAAGGACATAATGCGAGGTCAGGGTCCCTAGACCATAACAGATATGCATTTACTTTATACATAGCCCACCTTCCTCACTGAGACTGAGGGCAGCCATACACACGTTTTACCTATGGGAGCTCTTGAAATATAACTATTTCACGTTGAAATGATAAACGTCCTGCCTCTCTCAGGAGCGAAAAGAGGCCTTTTGTTTCTCAGTTGGCCCTCTACGTATCACAGCATCTGATGATTAGGATAAAACCAGATGTGATTAATTTTGGAATTATGCATGTCAGACAACATTATTGCAGTTGACTTTCTTTAGCCTTTCTGAAATTCTGGTTTTTAAACCACTATCCAATTTTCTCTTTCAAATGAATTTACATTGTTGATATTGATTTTTTGTGTGTGGGTTTCTCCTCTTGCTTTGTTCATTAGAGGCTAAACAAGCCTTATAGAGGTTTCTTGTGTGAAATGCGATCAATACTAATGAAGCTGTGCATCTAAATGAATAGGATACTTTTAAAAAGCACAATGTATTTATTTAATTTATTTATTAGATTTCTATTCCGTCCCTTTCCAAAGGCTCATTTGTTAACTGCTGAACTTTAAATAACTGTAGAGATTCCAGGTCAGCAGCCAGATTTCCTGAAAGGCCACCTTGAAAAGAGAGGGTTGATTCACCCCAGTGACCTCTTCCATGGGGCATCGATCTTTAATGATTTCCCCGTTGCCACTGTGTCTCCTAATCAGGGGCAGATTAACCATTAAGCAGACTAAGCATGTGTTTAGGGCACCAGGGCCAAAGTTGGGAAAAGGGTGCACAACAGAGAGGTCTTTCTCACAACTGAAACGTGTAAAAAACCCCAATTGATAGTTATGCTTCAAGAAAGACTCAACTCACTGTGGCCCCGGGCACACGGCGAATTTGCCACGGGAGAGCCACGGGTGGTGGGCAGATTATCCGTGTGCGATCACACCCCAACATCTGGGAAGTGGAGCGCACCCATGGCCAACCTGTGGCTTACCACCGAAAATGCGCGATAAAAAAGTAGTACCTCCAAAGTACTGGCCTTCTGTTTCTAACCTTTAGTTTAGATTGGGGGGGGGGATATCTCCACGATTCAATTAGTAAAAAAAAATTTGAAAAAACCCCCCCCCCCCCAAACCACCCTTTCTCCTGGAATAGCAATACAAATATGTTAGGCTCGTGTGTTCTCTGGCCACTTTTTTACTACACAGGGCAATTCCCCTCCTTGTGAAATATCACTTGGAAGCCATGCTGTCATGGCCTGAGCCCTGGGTGTAAAGCAGGACATAAATCTACGGTAAATGAAATGTTGTTTCTTTTTGAACTTTTCCCCCCAGCTATAATGGGTTTCCTGTGCTGAGGCAAGACTTGTTTGAGCGGCCCGTGGGGCTTCTGACCACACGGAACAGCAAAGTGCCCTCCAGAACCAGCAATCCCAACAGCCCGCTGCCCATGTTCAGGAGAACAAAGCAGGTACTCAACAGCTGTGCTGCACCCTTTGTGGCTCAGAGTGCCGTGTTTTGAATTCACTGTCCCAGCACGGCCCCTATTGTGAAAAGCATTTCTGTAGTGCCAGTTTGATGTAGTGGTTAAGTGCGCGGACTCTAATCCGGGAGAACCAGGTTTGATTCCCCACTCTTCCTCCACTTGCACCTGCTGATGTGACCTTGGGTCAGTCACAAGCTCTGGCACAGCTGTTCCTGAAAGAGCAGTTTCTGTCATAGCTCTCTCAGTCCCACCCACCTCACAGGATGTCTGTTGTAGGGAGGGGGAGGGAAAGGAGTTTGTAAGCCGCTCTGAGACTCCAAGTGAAGGGCGGGGTATATATCCAATCTCTTCTTCTTCTTCTTCTTCTTTGTATGTTTGGAGGAGTTACAGAAAACAGCACACTTTTTGTCTTTTCCTGGCTTGCATCCACATATCATCGAATATTGTGCTAGCGTTGCACTTTAGTGATCATACGCAACTGAATTTTCTTAATTATATTTTTATTAATTTGTTTATTTTATTTATTTATTTATTTATTTAACCTTCAACTTTATATCCCGCTCGAATCCTCTTTTTCACAGAGGGTCTCAGAGCGGCTTACAATTGGTGCTAATCACACGAGTTTCCCTAACTAGGGCCACAGAGTTATATGGGGTAGGGGTTACCTATCAGCACCCTTGTGGTGGTGGTTGGGATGTTTCTCAGCTTCGGCACTCGGCGCTTCACTTGGCTTTGGCATTCTGTTCGTTCCGGATAGTTCTTCCTATGGGGTGCACGACTCGCGTCTTCTGCTGGTCCCAGCCACGTCCTTCTGGCTCCGCTGAGCCAGCGTCTGACGTTATCAACGTGCCCCGTCTCAGCAGCCGTCTGGATGTTTTCCTCTCTCCTGGGCACCAGGGGCCGCCATTTTAATTTATATATTTTTTAAAAATCTCTTATACATATTAGGTAACTATCAAAATACAAAATAATCAAAATAATTTATACACCATATAAATAAAAATTACCCGGAACTTTATTGGAAGGGGTGTACAGAACCTGGGACATATTTCCATTGTTGGTGGACTTGTCAGGTAATTCATCCATTCTGGGATAAAGTTCACCAACATATAAAACACATCACTACGATTGATTTACCAATTACTCCTGAAATATTTCTTTTACAATATTGGCCCGACAGAGAATGCTCTCAGACTCCACTTGGAAGCTGATTTGTTTATCATTGGATTCTGCTCAGCTGGCCGTAGCTTCAAAATGGAGATTGCTTAGATCCCCCACGATGACAGAATGGCATGAGAACATTTGGGATCCGTTTATAATGGGGGAAACCACACACAACTTAGAAACGAAATCCTGAAATTCACATCATTCCTTATTGACAGAGATGTGGCTCCCTGTATTAAGCTCTTTTGCTGAACGTGGCATCCTGCCTAGCAACTCCGTGTATCAGGATATGATTTTTCTATGATAGTCCCCATTTGAATTGGAAACACGGCTCAACGGTTTACCTTTTGCATTTTGTGTATTTGTTACTTGGTTATTTATTGTGCGTCACTCATTGTAGAGGCTTGGCTTGATAATCCTGTAAGATTTGACACGGAAGATTGTCATCTTTTTTTTTAATGTTCTAATATGCAACTGAATTTCCATGTGCCGACAATCCAAGCCATGCGACAACAGCTTGTGCTGTCCAGACGCTGCCCTCTTTCCCAACTCTGCAGTCTGAACTCAGAACTTATGGCAGGGTTCTGCTATATTTATTTACTTACTTCATTTATAAGCCCGGCTTCCTCACTGAGACTCAAGGCAGACCGGAGAATTTAAAGAACAGCCTCACAAGAGGTTCCGCATATCTGATAAAGCTCTGGACTAATGTTTCTCCGTCAGCAGCCCTGCATGCTGGATTGCAAATTGCTTTTGAAAAGCAGGAAAAATCTAGAGCGAGTTACTTTCTGGCAGATGTTCAAAGGGGGGGAAGGAAAGGAGGCAGTTGATCTTTAAAGCAGTTCCTTCAGTCCTGACTTTAATGAAGAGTTAACATGAAAAATACCCACATAACACAAGCTTAATGCCTAAGATGGGTAATGTTAAGCAGCATATTCTCGTAACAAGTAGCCCTTGAGAAGAAAAGAAATGATTAAAAAAGGTAGCCTTATGGCAAACCAGATCATGCCTGTTGTTTTATATGGGCATTGCAAAAATGATTATTCCGGGCTTCAAGTGTTCTGTGCAGACCTCTGCTTCTCAATAACATGTACTTAGGTTGAGTGCCTGCACTGAATTCTAAAGAGGATTTCAGACTCCCCGGAGGCTCCCTGCCATAATTGAATCTCATATTTCCTTTCCCTTTCCTTTCTTTCCACTACCCACGGCAAGCATTGCACAGAATGGCCGGTAGGCAGAATTAGGCACACCGTTGCTAAGCCCTTTTTAAATGCCATTTCGTCTTCTGCCGTTTGTATTCTTCCGACAATTTGCTTTACAGCGTAACTTTTCTCTCTACTGTCATTCTGAACCAGCCCGCTCCTTCTGTTCCTCAGCAGTTGAGCCACGACTCACGAAAGCTCCTCCCCTGCCACAAATTTTGCTAGTCTTTAAGGTGCTCCTGGACTTTGGCTCTTTTCTAGTCTCTGGTTAGTTATTTAGTGGCCATGATTTCCACATTGGCGTCTCTCTTTTGTCCTGAGTAAATAAGAGCCCTACAAGGGGAGTTGGGGCCTGAGGATCTTTTTGAGTGCAAAGCCAGCTGGTTCTCATTCTGGTCACAATTTTTAATTTTTTTAAAATATCTGTTGTTAATAATTCTAAACCAGATTCCCATTCTTATTTTAAACAACATATGCTCAGAGAGGCGCTGCTTAAGATTTGGAATGAGATCAAAATAGCTTTCTACATTAAAACCCCAAAATGGGTAATACCATGGGTCATTTCGTAGAAAAAGAGGTGCAGGGGCTCATTAGCATAACTCATTAGCATAACTTATTTGCATATGCCACACCCCCTGACATCACCGGAAGTGTGTCAGAAGGCAACATCCACCGCTCAGGCTCCACTGGACTGTTTTGGATTGCTAGCTATTGGGGGGGGGGGACATGCAGATCTGTCCTTGCAGAGGAGGGAGAGCTTGTACTTGAATAAAACGTGGTCTTAAAGGTGCCACTGGACTGTTTTGGACTGGGGGGCCAGGGGGAGCTCTGCAACTTACCTGGCTGCTTCTTGTGGCCCGACTGAGGGCTGCTGGGAGCAGGGGGTGGGGCTTGTTGCATGTGCCCGCCCCCTGGGCTCTTTACTGCCGGAGCTCCGCTCCTGTGCGCTCCTGCAGGAAATGACCCCTGGGTAATACCATTAGAAGCTTTCACCAATCCAAATCTAATGGTTGAATCACGGATGTCAACCTACAAAGAACTATTAGATCCAAAAAATGAACTAAAATCACAGGAAATGCTGCAACAAAGAGGCATAATCTTCAAGTGATGGGAAAGAAACCAACTCGAATCCAGATATGCCAAAGACAAACAGGCTTCTGCGATGAGATGACAAGTTTCGACAAAATTCTTTTAGGTGTAGAGAGTAAACTCATCCAAAAACTATACTCCTGTCTCTCAGACTATAGGATATCAGATGAAGAAAATTACCCATGATTGCATGGGCAAAGAATATAGGACACAATATTGACTTAAATAAATGGGCAAAGGTCTGGCAGAGTATGAGGTACTTGAAGGAGATCTCTCTGAAAGAACGTATTGAAGATGTTTCACAGGTGGTATCTTGCACCAGATAGCTTGGCCCACTTCTACCCTAAAATGAGCAATAGATGCTGGAAATGCAAATGTAAAGTGGGCTCCTTCTATCATACCTGGTGGACATGTGAGAGATCAAAAAAATTCTGGCGCGAGATCCATACCATCATGTCCCAAATAGTAGGGGTCCAGATTCCACTAGATCCTGAAATATTTTTACTTAACATAATGCCTGATAGTTTGCAGAGATTAGATAAATATCTGATCATACACGTAATAACTGCCGCAAGAATGATATTTGTAAAAATTTGGAAAAAAGATGTACCATCTAAATGTCATTTAATTTAAAAACTCATGGAGGTAGCAGAATTAGATAATTTAACATTGAAATTACAAGGAAGAGAAGAAGCTACCTTTCAAAATACTTGGTCGCGTGTTTATGACTGGATAGGGAAAAATCTCTAAAATGATGTAAATTCAGTATAAATACCTATTCGTTATTATACACTTATTATATACAACGAGCAACTATAATTTCTTCTTTTTTGTATGTCAAAAAGACTTATAATAAGGGGTTCACCTGTGTATGTTTGTTTGTTCATTGTGTCTTTTGGGATTGTTTGTCCCTGCGTTTTTCGTTTGGAAAATAATAAATACTGTATTTTAAAAAAAATCACATGGGGATATGGAATTGTATAGTATAGCCTGATCCTGTTCAGTCTCAGAAGCTATAGTGAGTCAGTACTTGGATGGGAGACCACCAAGGAAGACTTTGCGAGGAGGGCGATGACAACTCACCTCTGCTTAATCGTTTTCCTCGAAAATCCCACGGGGTCCCCATAAGTCGGCTGTGAGTTGGCGGCAGTTTTACACACACAGAATAATTCACATAACCACGTCTCTCCTTGCAACAGACACTATTCAGATTCTGAAAGAGGATATCTTCATGTCATTCTACGACAGTGAAAAGCAATTCTCTTCCTCCTCCTTGGCACTGTGGTTCTGGTCTGAGTCGGGCCCTGTGGCACTTAGGGAAGCAGGCTCCTCGCAGCTGCCATGTGTCTGTTCAGAAAGTGAGCCGGGTTGGGGGAACCCCAAACCAATTCATTAAACATACTGTGTAGTTCGGCCCTTACAAAAAGAGGGAGATTCAGAAGAAAAATCGCAAATGGGTAACGATATGAAAACTTGGGGCAAAGAAAGGACACTTTAAAACAACAGCAAATCCGTAGAAGGATATTGGCAAAGAGCCCATCTCGGAAATAAAAAGATGTTGGGAACCACACGGACAAATCAGAACAAGAGGATGTCTCGGAAAAGAAATGTCTTCGTCTGGCACTGAAAGCCGAAAAGGTCAGCTCGAGGCAAGCAGTCCGAGGGGCAGGTGTGGGCAAACAGTGTTCCCTCTAAGCTGAGTTAGTGTGAGCTACCTCACCGTTTTTTAGCCTCTGGCTCACATATTGTTGTCTTAGCTCAGGGAGGATGGCTCCAAAGCAAACTAATTTATGCAGCAGCCAAATCACTCACTCACAACTTTGATGCCAGGAGCTCACGAAGTAGAATTTTTGCTCACAAGACTCCACAGCTTAGAGGGAACATTGGCGGCAAGACGCCCAATTATGAATATTAATGAGGATGCCATAGCTGAACGAGTAAAATTCAGTAAATGGATGCCACGTGTTTATTTCTCTGTTGACTTCAGTTATAAAATCGACTTCATGGATGTGTCAGGAGAGCTAGTTGACAGCCTCACGCAATTCCCTTTCAAAGAGGAAAAAACCCAGAAATCCCTCCAGCCCAGTGTTCCCTCTAAGCTGAGTCAGTGTGAGCTAGCTCACAGTTTTTCAGCCTCCGGCTCACACATTTTTGTCCTAGCTCAGGAAGGAGGGCTCCAGAGCAAACTAATTTATGCAGAAGCCAAATTGCCTGCTTATAACTTAAATGCTGGTAGCTCACCAAGTAGAATTTTTGCTCACAAGACTCCACAGCTTAGCGGGAACATTGCTCCAGCCATGCTGAAGTTTTCTGGGCATACCTAAAGCAGCCCTCTGGAGCAGTGTTCCCTCTGAGCTGAGTTAGTGTGAGCTAGCTCACGGTTTTTTAGCCTCCGGCTCGCACATTTTTTGCCTTAGCTCTGGAAGGATGGCGCCAGAGCGAACTAATCTATGTGGCAGTCGAATCACTCGCTCACAACGTTAATGCCCAGTAGCTCACAAAGCAGACTTTTTGCTCATGAGACTCCGCGGCTTAGAGGGAGCATTGCTCTGGAGCCCATTTATTGCCTGTGTTGCGTGTTTCTACATCACACAGTGATGCCAGCCTTCAGGTGTGACCGGGGGTACCCTGAAATTGCAGCTCATGTTCACACTACAGAGATCAGTTCCCCTGGAGAAAATGGATGCTTTGGAGGGTAGACTCCACGTCACTGTACCCCACTGAGGTCCCCTGTCCTCCCCAGGCTCCATCCCCAAATCTCCAGGAGTTTCCCAACCTGAATCTGGCAACCCTGTGACCCCCCCATCCCTGCCAGTGACCAGGAGGGACCTCGCAACCCCAATGTTGCACCATTTCTCTTTGAGAAAGTGAGTCCCGTCTCTCTTTTCTGGCTGTGGGGCAGCAGGAACAGGGTGGGGACTGTGGTCAAGCTGCAAGACTGCAGACCGTGAGAGTTTAAAATTCCATCTCTTTCCAAGAGCTGGGAAGTCTAAGGAGAAGCAGTCCACCACAGGTTTCTCCTTTTGTGTGTGCCTGGAGGCATCTCCTCGGGTGATGGGGATGTCTGGAGCCGGCTGGGCGTAGGTTTAACTTCCTTTGGCATGTAGAAGTCTTATGATTTGCCAGTTTGGTGTAGTGGTTAGGAGCGCGGACTTTAATCTGGGAAAACTGGGTTTGATTCCCCGCTCCTCCACATGCAGCTGCTGGTGTGACCTTGGGTTAGTCATAAGTTCTTTCAGAGCTGTTCTCTTAAGGGCAGTTCTTGAGAAAGCTCTCTCAGTTCCATCTACCTCACAGGGTGTTTGCTGTGGGGAGGGGAAGGGAAAGGAGATTGTAAGCCGCTCTGAGACTGCTTCGGGTAATAAAGGGCAGGCTATAAATCCAATCTCCTCCTCCTCCTCCTCCTCTTCCTCTTCTGCTCCTGAAAAATTGTTTTCAGTACTCACTGGTTATACAGCACGTGTAATGAGTGGATGATTCCATTCATTGCTGTCTACAGAACAGCTCTTGCTCAATATTCAGATAACAGTACCTGATTTTTATTTCTCTATCTATCTTGTGGCTTAAGCAACCATTTAAGAAGCTTATTTTCTCCTCTAATGAGTTTCAGGTCTTGCTGCCTCTCTGATGAATATTTATGTTTTATATCGGTCGTTCCGGCATTCTGTCATCTTACAATTATTTTGCCCCGATAATAGCTTGCATTTGGAACTTTGGAACTTTAAAATCAGGGTAGGCGCCCGGGCGGTCTTGCGTCTCTCCAGTTATGAACTAGCGACACCGGGTTTTCTGAGTTGAGACAGGATACAACAGTGGAATTAATGTCGCCGTCAGAGCTGGCAGCCTGAATTGGGCAGACAAAAGGTTGGGCAAGTGGTGGGAAGCCAATCAGGGCAAATGCTGAGTGGGCAGACCGTTAAACTGATAGACTGAGTATGGGCTGTCTGAGAATAGTGGTGTTTGTTGTTTCTGCTGCTGTTGTTGCTTGCACTAAGAAAAGAGTTGTTCAGCCTGAGAAGGCACATCAGATATTGAGGCTTTACAAGGCTGGGTGAATATTTTCTGGCTGCTCTTTGCATCTGCAGCTGCTTGTGTGACCTTGGGTCAGATATAAGTTCTTTCAGAGCTGTTCTCTCAAGGGCATCTCTCTCTCTCTCTCTCTCTCAGCCCCACCTACCCCTGTTGTGGGGAGGGGAAGGGAAAGGGATTGTAAGCCGCTCTGAGACTCCAAGTGAAGGGCGGGGTATAAATCCAATCTCCTCTCCTCCTCCTCTTACTTTGCAAGTACTTTTACCCTGTTTGGTATAGTGGTTAGGAGTGCAGACTCTAATCTGGGAGAACTGGGTTTGATTCCCCCATTCCTCCACATGCAGCTACTCAGGAGCAGTCCTCGAGAGAGCTCTCTCAGCCCCACCTACCTCACAGGGTGTCTGTTGTGGGGAGGGGAAGGGAAAGGGATTGTAAACCGCTCTGAGGCTCCTTTGGGTAGTGAAGGGCGGGGTATAAATCTAATCTCCTCCTCCTCCTCCTGACAACTGATGAGTCATGAGCTGCAGTGCTGGACAGCTGTATCATTGGTGCCCAAGAGGAGTTGCAAAGGAATCTTATTTAGACCAGGAAAAGGGGGCTGTGGTGGCTCAGAGGTTAAGACGCTGAACTGCAGACCAGAAGGTTGGTAGTTCAGCAGTTCAAGACCCGAGTGCCGCGTGACAGAGTGAGCCCCCATCTCTGGTCCCAGCTCCTGCCAACCTAGCAGTTCAAAAGCAAGAAATTGCGAGTAGATAAACAGCTACCGCTTCGGTGGGAAGGTCACAGCGTTCCGTGCACCTCGGCCTTTCGTCATGCCAGCCACATGACCACGGAAACGTCTTCGGACAGTGCTGGCTCTTCGGCTTGGAAACGGAGAAGAGCACTGCCCCCTAGAGTCAGATTCGACCAGCTTTTGAACAAGGGAAACCTTTACTTTTATTAGGAAAGGGCCCTGACCTGGATAGCTCAGGCTAGCCTAACCTCTGAAGCTAAGTGAGGTCGGCCCTGGTTAGTATTTGGATGGGAGAATAGGGTTGCTCTGCAGAGGCAGGCCATAGCAAACCACCTCTGGACGCCTCTCGCTTTGGAAACCCTACAGGGTGGGTCGCCATAAGTCAGCTGTGACTTAGTAGCAAAAAAAAAAAGGAAAAGAGGAAGTCCCAACATAAGAGGGACTGACTCCATAAAGTAAACCACGGCCCTCAGTTTGCAAGACCTGAGCAGGGCTGTTAACGACAGGACATTTTTGTTGTTGTTGTTGTTCAGTCGCACAGTCTAGTCCGACTCTTCGCGACCCCATGGACCAGATCCCGCCAGGCCTTCTGGTCTTCCGCCGTCCTCTGAAGTTGGCTCAACTTCATTTTCGTTGCATCTAGGACACTGTCTAACCATCTCATCCTTTGCCGTCCCCGTCTTCTTTGACCTTCAACGATAGGACGTTTTTGTTGTTGTTGTTGTTGTTGTTCAGTCGCACAGTCTAGTCCGACTCTTCGCGACCCCATGGACCAGATCCCGCCAGGCCTTCTGGTCTTCCGCCGTCCTCTGAAGTTGGCTCAACTTCATTTTCGTTGCATCTAGGACACTGTCTAACCATCTCATCCTTTGCCGTCCCCGTCTTCTTTGACCTTCAATCTTTCCCAGCATCAGGGTCTTCTCCAGTGAGTGCTCCCTTTTCATTTGGTGGCCAAAGTATTTGAGCTTCAGTTTCATTATCTGGCCTTCCAGGGAACAGTCAGGGTTGATTTCTTTTAGGATTGAACGTTCTGGAGGGTATCAATTCATAGGGTTAGTCCCTAAGTCGGAAGAGACATGATGGTACATAAGGTAAAGGTTTCCCTTGCTCGAAAGCCAGTCAAATCCGACTCTAGGGCGCGGTGCTCATCTCCGTTTCCAAGCCGAAGAGCCAGCGCTGTCCAAAGACATTTCAGTGGTCATGTGGCCAGCATGACTAGACGCCGAGGCACACAGAATGCTGTTACCTTCCCATCAAAGCGGTACCTATTTATCTACTTGCAATTTCTCACTTTCGAACTGCTAGGTTGGCAGGTGCTGGGACCAGAGACGGGGGCTCACTCCGTCCTGCGGCACTCAGGTCTCGAACTGCCGACCTTCTGGTCTGCAGTTCAACATCTTAACCACTGAGCCACTGTACATAACACGCACGTTATTTCAAAGTCCTTGCATGTGTCATTGACGGGGAGAGCTCTTCTCTCTGACTGTTTCTTTCCCCCCTCCCCTCCTTCTTTGTGGGGGACGGACTCCAGGTGGTTTCAAAGACATACCCTGCCTAAAGTGTGCTAATTTCATTGCCTTCACACAGGAGATCAAGTCAGCCCACAAGATCGCCAAGAGGTACTCGTCTATTCCTCAGATGTGGTCCCGGTGCCTGCTGCGCCACTGCTACGGCCTGTGGTTTATCTGCCTTCCTGCATACGTCAAGGTGTGCCATTCCAAAGTAAGGGCTCTGAGGACGGCCTACGACGTGCTGAGAAAAATGCACGCCAAAAAGATCGATCCCCCCGACGAGGTAAGGAGGCAGAGTGATCACTGCCGGTGCTTTTGCGATGCATGTGAGTTCCTCTGCAGGGGACCACTAAACGGGTCCTGGTACGTTTGTCTTCCCTTCAGGTGTGCTATCGGGTGTTAATGCAGCTGTGCGGTCAATACAGCCAGCCGGTGCTAGCAGTGAGAGTCCTTTTTGAAATGAAAAAAGCCGGAGTCGATCCGAACGCCATTACGTACGGTTACTACAACAAGGTAAGTGAAATACTGGTGCTGAGGGGGAAGGGAGCTATTTGAATTGGGTTGATGTGCTTAGCAAGCGGTGCATGAAATAGAGTGAGGTTAATAATTTTGAACGCCTGTGATTTTGATGCCAGAAAAGTAATACTTCATATAGGCTGTCTGTTCCCTGGTTTTCAATCAGTCGCCAACGGGGTAACCCTAAGGTGATTTTGCTGGCAGTAATCTCCAGTGAGTACACTTTAGTACATTTCTGAGTACACCTACTTAGGTTTGCTCTCTCAAAGTAGCCTGAGAAATTTTATACAATTTTCACTGCTTTGTTCCTATGTGGTTTATACTGTTTGTATTGCATTGTTCTGCAGTTTTGAGCCCCAGTTCTGCTGCGTTGTTTGCGGTCATTTTACTGTATGCATGATAGTGTTCTAAGTGCATTTTGTAATCCAGTTTTATTCACTGTTGATTGCATGCTTTGCACTGTTCTTACTGCATTGTGTTCATCGTATAACCCACCTGGAGTGTCAGTGAGAAAGGTGGGCTGTGAATGAAGCAAGTAAAAGTCCTGGACTAGAGTGTCGGAGTTGCCAGTTTGAAGTCCCAGCCTGAGCTTTGTTGTAGGGCCAGGCCAAATAGCTGTACCTTTTAAAATGTTTCAGGTTCAGTGTGGTGTTGCAGACAGAAACCTCATTCGCACATGGTGTTGATGGGGGTGACGAAACTGTTTTTGGACTGTACCATTCCAGGCTGGAAATGGGAGATTGAATGCTCCCGTTAAAAAATAATAATAATAATTCTTGCACATCAAAAACTAGGTGTGAGAGACAAGGAACAGTCATGGGATCGTCTATATGCACTCTGAAATCCTCCAGAAACACATTTATCTCATCTGCTATATGTGAGGCCAGACGGTTGAACCAGGAACACTGAAGTCTGAAGCTTTGTTCCGCCACAAAGCTACTTTGTCAGAGCATTCATAAGTTTCATAACAGATGCCAATGTTGGATCAGGCCAACGGCCCATCCAGTCCAACACTCTGTCACACAGTGGCCAAAAGTACCAGGTGCTATCAGGAGGTCCACCAGTGGGGCCAGGACATTAGAAGCCCTCCCACTGTTACCCCCCCAAGCACCAAGAAGACAGAGCATCACTTGCCCCAGAGTCCCTATCTATACCTTGTAGCTAATAGCCACTGATGGACCTCTGCTCCATATGCTTATCTAATTCCCTTTTGAAGCCGTCCATGCTTGTAGCCGCCACCACCTCCTGTGGCAGTGAATTCCATGTGTTAATCACTCTTTGGGTGAAGAAGTACTTCCTTTTATCCGTTCTCACCTGACCGCTCAGCAATTTCATTGAGTGCCCACGAGTTCTTGTATGGTGAAAAGGGAGAAAAGTACCTCTTTCTCTACCTGCTCTATCCCATGCATAATCTTATAAACCTCAATCATGTCACCCCTCAGTCGTCGTTTCTCCAAGCTAAAGAGCCCCAAGCGCTTTAACCTTTCCTCATAGGGAAAGTGTTCCAACCCTTTTATCATTCGAGTTGCCTATTCCTGTATTGTTTTAATAGAAGGTTTAGAAGAGGGACTGTATCTCAGTGGAAGACAAGGCTCCCTCTATGCTGTGGAGTCCTGTGAGCAAAAATTCTACTTTATGAGCTACTGGCATTAAAGTTGTGAGAAGGTGATTTGGCTACTGCATAAATTACTTTGCTCTGGAGCCCTCCTTCCTGAACTAAGACAATAAAGTGTGAGCTGGGGGCTAAAAAACTGTGAGCTAGCTCACACTAACTCTGCTTAGAGGGAACACTGGAAGAGCCTCTGTTTTGCATGCGGCTGGTTGCAGGTTCAGTCCCCAGCATCTCTAGTTAAAAGGACTAGGCAATAGGTGGTGTGAAAGACCTCAGTCCAAGATCCTGGAGAGCCACTGCCCGTCTGAGTAGATAGTACTCTCTTCGACGAATTAAGGGTCTGATTCGGTTTCATGGGTATGTATGTTTCTCAAGCTGAGGTCCGTGTTACACTGCTCCAATCATTTCAATTTACCATTGCTCATTGAACAGGCTGTTTTGGAAAGCACCTGGCCTTCAAGCAATCGAAGCGGCTACTTCTTGTGGACAAAGATAAGGAACGTGGTCTTGGGAGCAGCACAGTTTAAAAGAGTGCTAAGGAAGCAACCTGCTAATGGCTTCCACAAAGCCCTTTCCGGTAGAGTACTCGTATCCCTTTTCAGTTTGTGGCTTATATTTTTTGTACCAGGCAGTTGGAAACACTCTGCAGCAAGGCTCCCTCTAAGCTGTGGGGTCTTGTGAGCAAAAATTCTACTTTGTGAGCTACTAGCATCAAAGTGGTGAGTGAGCGGTTGGGCTACTGCATAAATTAGTTTGCTCTGGAGCCCTCCTTCCTGAGCTAAGAGGAAAACGTGTGAGCCGGAGGCTGAAAAACTGTGAGCTAGCTCACACTAACTCAGCTTAGAGGGAACACTGCTCTGCAGTATTTTCAAAATTGGTTTGACTTAACAGAGCGCATTCTCTGCAACAGTTTGGCAGGAGTTATTTATACTGTGCGAGCAATTATTGGTCAACTGGTTCCTTTGCAGAATTTTCCTCCATGGGCTGGGACCTTGGAACAGTTGTTGGGGAGGCATGTAGGTTTGGAAAGTGTTGTGCACAAAAAGAAAGAAAGAAATCTTATTCACAGTAGTCAGCCGGAACCTAGCTTTTGCCTTGTGCGCCTGTCTTGAAGCACTGCCATGGATCACTGGTGGTGTGTTCTGTTACCCCATGTGCGTTTCTTGTGTGAGCTTTGTTCCAGAACCACCTCGGTAGAGGTACTCATTACATGGATGGGCACCTTGTGATCATCACTAAGACCATCTTCCTCTTACAGTGGACCCCAAACTGATCTGATTGGCTGTGACTGTGAGCAAGCTGGCCATGATGAGCAAAATGGGGGTGGGGGTGGGGACCAAACATGAAAGGCTTCTGTACAGTTCCCTAGTCTCACATGTTGTCATTCGCCTGCTAATGTCATCCGGTCTCTCAAATCGCTCCACTTTCCAATAAATAGGACAGGTGGACTCCCATTCTAGCTGCATCTGAAGAAGCAAGCAGAGACTCACGCAAGCTTCTACCCTAGACCTGGAAGCTTGGTCCAAAATATGGAAATCTATAAAATCCATGAGAGCAATACCATATAAGGAAAATCTGTATAAAATGTTTTATAGGTGGCACTGGTCACCGGATAAAATAGTGAGATGTTATGTAAGTGCGTCAAAAAATTGTTGGAAATGTAAGCACAATGTAGGAACCTTTTACCACATGTGGTGGAGGTGCCATATAACTCAAAAGTATTGGCATAAAGTACATAAAACGATATTAGAAATATTGGATATAGATACCATACATACCAGAAGCTATTTTGTTAAATATGCTATCTGATAATATTACAAAAAATGATCAATATGTAATAACGTATATATTAACATCTGCTCGTATTGTATTTGCAAAATATTGGAAATCAGAAAAAATCCCATCAATGCAAGAAATAACATGTAGATTATTGGAGATAACCGAAATGGATAAAATAACGATAATACTACAAGGAAAAGATGAAAAAATATATAGGGAAATAAGGAATAGAATTTATATATGGTTAGAGAATAAATAATGTAGACTCAAAATACTGTAAATAAGTTACTGTATGAGATACTTCTGTTTGTGATGATGTGAAAAATTATAAATAAAACTTAGGGGGGGGGCAACAAAACCTCCTCCCCTGCCACATATTTTGTTAGTCTTTAAGGTGCTGCTGTGCTCTTTTCTACTGCTACAGACAGACTAACACAGGCTGCGGTCACACAGAACATTAGTCACACTACAGAGATGGAGGATAGGCAGATTTTCCAGGCGCGGTCACACCGCCACATCTGGGAAGTGTAGAGCTCCCGTGGCGAACCTGAGGCTTCCCGCCGAAGATGCGGGGTAAAAAACTAGTACCTCCGAGGTACTAGTTTCCGGAAACCGCGGGGC
>NW_015176471.1:771108-801349 GCF_001447785.1 Gekko japonicus | reverse complement strand
AAGGAAGAAAAGAAAGAAAGTGACTCAAGCTCTCGTACGTTTCCGATGTTAATACCTAGCTTGTCGTCTCAGAATTCTGGTGCTCGGTATCCGAAATGGGTTCGTTTTTTGATTCCCACTTAATGTAATGCATCCTTCTCGGAGACGGTTTCCCCCGTCTGCGTAGTGCCACACGCAGCCCACAGTGCGGATTTTCCCAATCTAAATTGCCCATTCCAAAACTACGATTAACTGTTCATCCATTGCAGGAATAATTGCAGCTTTGGGGGCAATTCAGATTAGGCAAAATGTTGTGTAAGACACCCCTGGCACCACTTCTCTGGTCCAATTTGGAGCCTCCGCAGCTGCCTTTAAACGAAAATCAAAAGGTCAGGAGATCTGGTTACGGAGCTCTTGCATCCCGTGCCAGTGGGCTGTGGGGAAGTGACCGACAGTGTAAAAAAGTTTTCGAAGACTGACATCATTTTCCTTATATTATTTCTTTGTTGATAACAGTGTCAGAAGTGGAAAGTGGAAAAGGGAGTGGTGACTGCCTCCCTGCGTTAAACTATCAACATTCCAACAGCGTTAAGCACACGTCAAGGATCGTTCGTGTTAAGAGTGCCGTTGGCAAAGCTGCGGATCTAGCAGGAGATGTTGACACAGGTAAAGAGATTGAGAACCCTTAAATGTTTTGGTTTGACAATTTGGTGAAGCGGTTAGGAGCGCGGATTCTAATCTGGGAGAACCGGGTTTGATTCCCCATGCCTCCTCCACATGCAGCTGCTGGAGTTACCTTGGGTCAGTCACAAGTTCTCTCAGAGCTGTTCTCTCAAAGGCAGTTCTCAAAATAGCTCTCTCAGCCCCCCACACCTCACAGGGTGTCTGTTGTGGGGAGGGGAAGGGAAAGGAAATTGTAAGCCACTCTGACACTCCTTTAGGTGGTGTAGGGCAGGGTATAAATCCAGTCTCTTCTTCTTCATTTATTTTGTAGTAAGAGAAGAATCCCATTAAATGCATTCGTTTGTACAGTAGCCAGGTTTATCTAAGAAATGGCGTAAAATAAGAGTCATCCCAATCTGTTAAATAGTTTAGTAAAAGCATATAGTGGCTACTTCTTGGCTACTTTGCTTTGTGATTAAAGTAGTCGAAGTTCTCAGGGTCTGTGTGTGCTTTTTCTTATGTCAGAAAGCCCTGCAGGGTTGCTGTTCTCATCTTGTTTAGAGGATACCAACAAAATGAGAGTTTCCAAAGCCGGACACTTACGAAGCAGGCACTTGAGTGCAGCCGAAGCAGACCGCAGACGGATGGTTTGGAGAAACAGGAATCGCAATCTGAGCGGAGACACCCTGTTGGAGCTCATGAAAAACCGAATCAACCAAGAAGCGAGTCCCGGAGAAGTTGTCCAAAAACTAGGCGCAGATGCGAAAATCCTTTCTAAAGTGTTTGAGAAGAGAATAAGGCCAAAGACTCTCAACATCAGACCCTCTTCCTTGGCTCCCAATAAGAAAGGGGACGTGGATAAAGAATCCAGCGATGAGGACGCGCCCTCCGAGAACAGTTTCACAGACAAGACTGAATCCCCGGTTATATTTGATTTAGAAGACTTGGACCATGAGCCCGTCTCGGCAAAAACTGTAAAGCCATCAAACAGGATGCCCAAGAGGATTCAGCGTGCCATCAGCTTCCCGGTCAAAGCAGCTGAGAAAACCGACGTCGAAACTGGGTTCGATCCACTCTCCTTGCTGGCTGCTGAGACAAAAAAGCAGCCGGAGGACGAGGAGGAAACCGATGATAAAAGTGCCTGGACCCCATCTGCCAGGCGAGATTTAGCTGAGGAAATAGAGGTGTATATGAACAATATGAGCAGTCCCTTAATGAGCCGCACTCCGAGCATAGACTTGCAAAAAGCGTACAATGACAAGAACACCCATAAAAGCAGTCCGACTCCAGCGCAATTCTGCCGGAGGTCTAGCCTGCCTCCGAACTCACCCAGGCCCGTGAGTCTTCCCAAATCCAAAAGCTACCAGGTAAAAAACGAAGGAAGAGCGAGAAACAGACTTTGGTCCTCTCCAACATTCTCTCCGAGCAATCTAGCGAGGGGACAGTCCGAGGATATGACCGGCACAGTGACGCTTGCTTCTCCGACCTCATTCAATTTGGATACGCTGCTGACGCCTACCTTTGATGTTCTAAAGAGCAGCATGTTTTCTGCGGGGAAAGGGGTTGCAGAGAAGGCCAGCAGGTGGTACTCCAAGTTTACGACATACGCGGGATCGTCAAAGGTGAGTTTCAGTGACACTGGGGGTTAGCAGCGATGTGGCGAAAAACAAAATGGTCCAGTGAAGAGGTTCAGGAGGCTTTGCCCCTTATTGAATCCTATACGGTCCACACGCAGGATCATACAGGGGAAGGGTGGTCTTTTAAAATCACAACATAGAATTGGTGGGCCCACGGTGGCAGTAGCAGCCTTCAGAGCCTCAACTAGCCCAGTCTCATAAGAGCTGGGAAGCGAAACAGTGTCGGCCACGGTTAATACTTGGATGGGAGACGGCCAAGGAAGACTGGGGTTGGTATGTGGGGGAAGGTAATGGCAAACCACCTCCGCTTATCTCTTGCCCTGAAAACCCCATGGTTATGGGCAGGGGTCATTTCCTGCAGGAGCACACAGGAGCGGAGCTCCGGCAGTAAAGAGCCCAGGGGGCGGGCACATGCCACAAGCCCCACCCCCTGCTCCCAGCAGCCCTCTGTCAGAGCAAGAAGCAGCCAGGTAAGCTGCAGAGCTCCCCCCCCCGCCCCCCAGTCCAACACAGTCCAGTGGCACCTTAAAGACCACGTTTTATTCAGGTACAAGCTCTCCCTCCTCTGCGAGGACAGATCTGCACGTTCCCCCCCCAATAGCTAGCAATCCAAAACAGTCCAGTGGAGCCTGAGCGGTGGGTGTTGCCTTCTGACACACTTCCGGTGATGTCAGAGGTGTGTGGCATATGCAGATAAGTTATGCTAATGAGTTGTGCTAATGAGCTCCCGCACCTCTTTTTCTACGAAATGACCCCTGGTTACGGGGTCACCTTGAGTCGGTTGTGACTTGATGGCACATTGTTATTATTATATGGTGGCAGTAGCTTAACATGTATCGTTGCTAGGTGAAGTTAATGATATGGTGGCTCCATACGGGTGGAATGAGCTTCCAGATGACATCAGGGCCCTGGGGACCTCTCACAGTCCCTCAGGGCCTGCAAGACGGAGCTCTTCCACCAGGCTTTCAATTAGGAGCCGCACATAACAACAGCAGCGTGTCAGTCCCTCCCCCTGGATGTTCCATTGGCAGCCTGTGCCCGCCAGCAAAACCAGAAAAGATAGGCTGAATTCCAGCTGTGGCCATTCCCTTTTGTTTTAACCACCGTGTCCTGCTGTGACCGCTACACAATTCTATGGTGTTATCGTTACCATCTATTCTAGCTCTAGCACCTTGCACTGTATGTCTAACTGCATGATAAATTAAGATGTTATATGTGTTGCTCTGTGTATTTTATACTTTTATGTATTTTATGTAAGCCGCCCTGAGACTGTCTCGGCGGGGAGGGCAGGATATAAATTGGATAAATAAACAAACAAACAAACCTGGGAATGGGGACCAATGCTCCCTCTAAGCTGTGGAGTCTTGTGAGCAAAAATTCTACTTGGTGAGCTTCTGGCATTAAAGTTGTGAGCGAGCAATTTGGCTACTGCATAAATCAGTTTGCTCTGGAGCCGTCCTTCCTGAGCTAAGACAAAAATGTGTGAGCCGGAGGCTAAAAAACTGTGAGCTAGCTCACACTAACTCACCTTAGAGGGAACTCTGATTGGGGACTTAATCTAGGAAGTCCCTAATCCAGGAGCTGTGGTGTCCTTCTGGAATTCTTTCCCATTATTCTCTTAAGCAGTGATTCTGTTTATCGGGGATCATTAAACTTTTTTAAGACGGCGAGCAACTTTGGAATTCTGACACAGCATGGTGGGTACAGCCACAAAATGGCTGCCACGGGAGGCGGAGCCAGCCACAAAACAGCTGCCTCTGCTTGCCTTCAGTCACACAGTGAAGGTCCTTGTGCTGTGGTGGCAGCTGCTACCAGGGCAATGTTTTTAAAAGCCTGCACAAGCAATCAACTCTCCAGTAGCCTATCAGAAGCCTTGCTTGGCCAAAGGCCAAGATGGCCCCGCCCACTTAACAAAAACACTTGGTGGATACCAGGAAAGGTGTCAGCAGGTGCCGTGGTGGCCACAGGATGCCTGGGGGCACTGTGGTACTTGCTGAGGGGCTTACTGGTGCCCATTTGCTTTGTCCCCAAAGCAAAGTCCCAATCGCGGCTTTTCCTCCGCTTCATGGGTCAAGAGAATCTAGAAACAGCTGACTTCATAGTAGAAGGATGTCTGGCTTGCCGTTTCCCAACATTTTGTGGTTGGCCCCAAGTGCCCTACGGCAGCCATTTTCTGATTGGCCCTGGCCGACCATGGGCAGTCGTTTTTGGGTGGCTTTCAAAATGAAGGCCTAATATGTCTTTCACAAAGAAGTAAACATAGCCGTGAGTCAGGCCGTTTGGCACTACTGCTCCATTAAACATCTAACTTCCCCTTTTGTAATTAATAAAAGTAAAATTTCAGTTTTCAAAGCAGTAGAACAAAGTTTAAGTTCACTGGCACCCTTAAGACCAAGAGCTTTTAATTTGGGGTATAAGCTTTCATGCGCATGCACAATGAAGAAGTGTGCATGCACATGAAAGCTTCTACCCAAACTTCATTGGTCTTAAAGGTGCCACTGGACTTAAACTTTGTTCTGTTGCTTCAGACCAACATGGCGACCCACCTGAATCAGTGTTCACAGCAGTCAGCTTTGAGGAGGGCCAGTTTCATTCCTTGGTGAGCCTTGGAGGTAACCTTTCTTCCAAATCATTTTCCTTTTGAAGCGAAGAAAGCAGCTGATTGTTCATCTTTTCAGGATCAAAACTCAGACCGAACGAGTGTTTCATCCCTTGGGGCCCTGGATTCAGAATCCGCATCTCTGACCGATGAAGACATCTGCAACGATTCTGAAAGCGCGTCTTCTCCTCAAGAGAACGTCTCTTCTGTGCTGAAGGGTATTGGCCTAAGTAGAACAAGCCTTGAGAGTTCAGCTTCCCATACCGGCTCATCGAAGCGATTCTCGCAGTGTGGTAAGAGGAGTTTGGTGTAGTGGTTAAATCCGCGGACTCTAATCTGGGAGAACTGGGTTTGATTCCCTACTCCTCCACTAGCAGCTGCTGGATGACCTTTGGCAAGCCATAGTTCTGTCAGGGCTGTCCTTGAAAGGGCAGTTCTCTTAGAGCTCTCTCAGCCCCCCCTACCTCACAGGGCATCTGTTGTGGGGAGGGGAAGGGAGAGGAGTTTGTAAGCTGCTCTGAGACTCTGCGTGAAGTGCGGGGTATAAATCCAATCTCCTCCTCCTCCTCCTCCTCCTCCTCCTCCTCCTCCTCTTCTTCTAATTTGCTTGGCTTATCCTGGTATCCTTACACACCAAGGTCTACTGCACTGGACAAAAGAGTCATGTGTGTAGTCTCTGGTTACGGAGAACAGAACATCCCTCGTTGAGCGGCTCGTCCCATCTCTTTCAAGAGGCAGGGCTTCCACGTGCTTTAATAACAACCTTGATTGATCGGAGGAGTCCTAGTATAGCAATAGCTACGTGAAGGAGTCACACGAGACAGCTCTCTTGAGGGTAGAGAAATCTGTCTGCCTTTCAAGGCAGCAATAGTTTATTTTATACACACTCTGCCCCCCCCCACCACCCACCGTGAGGTGAGGCTGGGGCTTGCACGTAGAGAAACAGGGGAAAACAGATACTTTCGGGGAGGATGCTTAAGGATGCTTACATAGTACAATAATTAACGAGCTACCCTTAGCTTTAAAATGCCCATAGGTACAGGATGTGCAAAGGTCAGGACTCTTAGTAGATCAGGGTAACTGATCAATCCAGATGTTTACAGAGTCTGGAAATGTGGGTTAAAATCAGGATAGGTGTGCCTTATCGCTGACCCTTGCCCACAGCTACGGTTGCCAGCTCCGATGGGAGACTTTGGGGGTGGAGCCTGGGGAGGGCGGGGTTTGGGGATGGGAGGGGCCTCAGCAGGGTACAGTGCCATACAGTCCGCCTTCCAAGGCTGCCATTTTCTCCAGGGGAACCGAGCTCTGTTGCCTGGAGATCAGTTGTATCTCCAGCCACCCCCTGGAGGTTGAAAGGAAACAAACAACCGTGATGTCTTGTGCCAAAAAAAGGTCTTCACAGACTTGAAAATTCTTTTTCCAGTATTCAGTTCACTTGGAGCAATTCAAACGCCATCAACACCCACAAACCGTGCCTATTACATCTCGTTTCGTCTATAACTTTATCAAAGTGGGTGGCGTTGAAACACCTATATAATATTAATCCATCTGGCAATCATTCTAGCCATGTCCCCGGTAACACTCATCAGATCCATTAGTGTGGGTTATTAATCCATTTGATGAGTGTTACTAGGAGACAGTGTTCCCTCTAAGCTGAGTTAGTGTGAGCCAACTCACAGTTCTTTAGCCTCTGGCTCACACATTTATGTCTTGGCTCAGGGAGGAGGGCTCCAGAGCAGACTAATGTATGCAATAGCCAAATCACTCGCTCACAACTTTAAGGCCTTTAGCTCACAAAGTAGAATTCTTGCTCACAAGACTCCGCAGCTCAGAGGGAACATTGCTAGGAGATAGGACTAGAATGGTTGCCAAATGGATTACTATTATATAGGTGTTTCAACACTGCCCACTTTGATAAAGTTATACTCGAAACGAGATGTAATAAGCACGGTTCGTGGGTGCTGATGGCGTTTGAATTGCTTCAATTAAACTGAATATTGGAAAAAGAATTTTCAAGTCCGTGAAGACCTTTTTTTGGCACAGTACATCAAGGCTGTTTGTTTCCTTTCTACCTCCATCCCGTGATCTCTCTCTTTGGTTTGCACCGCCTGGAGGTTGGCAGCCCTAGCAATAGCTGATCCCACTGCTCTCAAAGTGCTCGTCTTTATCCTCTTATAGGCATCAGACTGTGGAACCCCCTCATCCCAATTTGGTTTAGGAAGTTAAGTACCAGGGAGGCGGAGAGGAGAAGAAATGGGTGGGACATCAGATCTGGAAAATTGGCAGGGTCGACTCCGGCAAGTCCTTGGATGGGAAGACCTCCTTGGAATACCAGCAGTCGGGAGGTGGGGGCAGGCTTTGTTCAGCCACCTCTCTGAGTATCCTCCAGGCCCCCAATAGGGGGTCAGTCACCAGAGGTCAGCATGACTTCCGGGCGCGCACACCCACGCGCGCACACATTTGCCGCTAGACAAATCAAGAGGAGAGGGGGGCATTCCACTGTGATCCGTCAGCTGTTCAGCCCCTCCTTCAGGGAACAGATCCATTCTGGGTCAAAACAAGAAGATCCCAGGTGATCCTTGAGTGCATCTTCTCAGCCCTTTGAAAATGCTGGAAGACGACATGCAGGGAGCCAGTGTTCCCTCTAAGCTGAATTAGTGTGAGCTAGCTCACAGTTTTTTAGCATCCAGCTCACAGGTTTTTGTCTCAGCTCAGGAAGGAGGGCTCCAGAGCAAACTAATTGATGCGGCGGCTAAACCGCTCACTCACAACTTTAACGCCAGCGGCTCACAAAGTGGGATTTTTGCTCACAGGACTCACAGGACTCCACAGCTTAGAGTTAGAGGGACACAATTCACATCAGGGCCACCCAAGAGGAAAGAGGAGGAACTCTTCCCCCTCCCCCACCCTACTCCCCATGTGGCCTGTCCATGGAAAGCCAGCCCTCTTCCCCTCTGCTGCTGTTACACTTCAAAAGATAGTCTGCCAGTCTTTGAGGGCCAATAATTGCATGGGTCAGTTTTGATCGGGGTTTGAAAACGACTGTCAGCATTTATTTGGGGCTCTACGTTCTGATGATGTAAAGGAGGACATCCTGATTCACCTTGGGCTGGGTCTGCACTGGGAACTGGTCGGATTCCCTCTGCAGGCAGAGTAATTAGAACCTGGGGTTGACTTTCTGTCCTGTGGGTCTTTGCTTTTCTCTTCCTGACCTTTATTAATACTAATAACATACCAGAGCTGTTGTTCAGGAAGGGTGAGTTGAGTTTTGTTCCTCTGCTTTTGAGGCTAAGGCGGCAGATCCTCCCCGTGGGGGTTCCATAATCCCTTGGGAGTCCTGCCGTCGTGAAGGGACTGTGGCTCAGTGGCGGAGCACCGCTCGGCATGCGGAAGGTCCCAGGTTCAATCCCCGGCATCTCCAGGTAAAGGACCAGGCAGCAGGCGATGTGAAAGGCCTCTGCCTGAAACTGTAGAGAGCGGCTGCCAGTCTGAGTAGGCCGTACTGAGCTTGAGAGACCAAAGGCCTGACTCAGTAGAAGGGAGCTTCATTTAGGGAGGGTCCTTGGCTCAGTGGTGGAGCCTCTGCTCGGCATGCGGAAGGTCCCAGGTTCAATCCCCAGCATCTCCAGTTGAAGGACCAGGCAGCAGATGATGGGAAAGGCCTCTGCCTGAGACCCTGGAGAGCTGCAAAGAGGGGCCGTGGCTCAGCAGCAGAGCATCTGCTTGGCATGCAGAAGATCATGGGTTCGATCCCTGGCACCTCCAATTAAAAGAGCCAGGTAGGAGGTGATGTGAAAGACCTCCACCTGAGAACCTGGAGAGCTGCAAAGAGGGGCTGTGGCTCAGTGGTAGAGCATCTATTTGGCATGCGGAAGGTCCCAGGTTCAATCCCCAGCATCTCCAGTTGAAGGACCAGGCAGTAGGTGATGGGAAAGGCCTCTGCCTGAAACTGTAGCAAGGCGCTGCCAGTCTGAGTGGATAGAACTGATCCTGCTGGACCAAAGGTCTGATTCAGTATAAGGCAGCTTCAAGTGGATCCCACCCAAGGATATACTCTGTCAGAAGCCAGGAAGAATCCTCGTTTGCGAGCCTTGCCTTTGCTTCCCCAACATCACGTGTCCTGTCTTCCAGGCTCTCTCTCAAAGTTCCCTTTGCCAGACAGATCGGACCTGTTGTCATCCTGCAGTACAAGCAGTGCAAGCATGTTCCAGAACTATGCAATGGAGGTAAGGATTCCCTCTTTTTCAAAATGGGGGGAGGGGGGCAGAACAAAAAAGGTGGCTTTCTTGAAATTTCCTAGGGGTCACTTTAGGACACTGTCATACATCTGAGAGCAAGCTCTTGGCTAATAATCTAAAATCCTCATATTAATGGAAGAACCCTTGCTAATTGTTCCTAAGGAGCCGATCATTACCGTTCCAATGAACAATCATCGGTTCCTGCTGGCAGGCCATTAGAAGGGGGGGAGCGGGCAAATCTATCATAAATGCATTTGTCGGCTCTATAAACAGATTACATCAGCTGCTAATTTGTTGATCTCCACCATGCAGCAGAACCCGCACAGCTGCTTTTCCTTCCACCAAGGCAGCTAATTAATTTTTAGGGGCAGGGCTGTGTCCTTGACAGCACCTGCTGAACGCTGGAAGATATGTGTATGAATACCTTAAAGCGCAGAGCGGTCAGGATCAGAGAACGAAGCGCGAGGGTTTAAAGCCAGGCCACTTTGGGGGAAGGAACGGAAGAGGGCACACTAAACAGGGCGCTGCTTGCTGATCTGTGTATACCTTGGATCTAACTGCGTTGTAGTTCGGTAGTTTTGGTGTAGTGGTTAAGAGTGGCGGACTCTGATCTGGGAGAAGTGGGTTTGATTCCCCACTCCTCCTCCTCATGAAGCCAGCTGGGTGACCTTGGATCAGTCACAAGTTCTCTCAGAGCTGTTCTATCAAGAGGAGCTCTCTCAGCCCCACCTACCTCACAGGGTGTCTGTTATGGTGGGAGGAAGGGAAGGCAATTGTAAGCTGCTCTGAGACTCCTTAGGGTAGCGAAAAGTGGGGTATAAAACCAACTCTTCTTCTTCTTCATTGCAGCTTAATCACTGGGAGCCGCTGTGGCTCTCTATGTGTCTGTCTCCTTGCATGGATTCCCAGTGCAAACAGGCATCTGGTTTTGATTGTCACATTCCTTGCGCTCTGTTGCAGGGATGCAGTGTTCCCTCTAAGCTGAGTTAGTGTGAGCTAGATCACAGTTTTTTTTAGCCTCCAGCTCCCAGGTTTTTGCTCAGGGTGGGTGGCTCCAGAGCAGTGTTCCCTCTAAGCTGAGTGAGTGTGAGCTAGCTCACAGTTTTTTAGCCTCCAGCTCACCCATTTTTGTCTTAGCTCAGGAAAGACAGCTCCAGAGCAAACTAATTGATGCAGGAGCCAAATAGCTCGCTCACAACTATAAAGCCAGTAGCGCACAAAGTAGAATTTTTGCTCACAAGACTCCACAGCTTAGAGGGAGCATTGCTCCAGAGCAAGCTGATTTATGCCATAGCCAAACTGCTCGCTCACCACTTTGATGCCAGTCGCTCACAATGTAGACGTTTTGCTCACAAGACTCCACAGCTTAGAGGGAGCATTGGTTAGGAGGCGCTTGATGACGTACTGTCTGCCTGGCTGTCCAGCTGAAACCCTGGTTGAAGTGGTGGAGGGGGGGGGTCCTCAGTTTTTTTTGGGGGGGGAGCAGACTCCCAGGATGGTAGCTCCGTGTTGATTCCAGTAGCCGTGCTGAGTCTCCCTTGCCTGGCTGTGCTCAGGACTTTACGGCCCCCGTGGTAATTATGAAACTGTCCCAGGCCGCGTCGGTCTCAATCCAGAAGAGAGGTAGATTCCGGTGGGCAGAGGGCTCTTTTTGTAGCAGGGACTCCTTTGCATATTAGGCCACACACCCCTAATGTAGCCAATCCTCCAAGAGCTTACAGAGCTCTTCTTACAGGGGCTACTGTAAGCTCTTGGAGGATTGGCTACATTAGGGGTGTGTCGCTTAATATGCAAATGAGTACCTGCTACAAAAAAGAGCCCTGGTCTGAAGCAACAGGACAACGCTTCGTGCTACACAAGACAGGACGTCTGCTGGGTTTACCTTTCTGCACTGAGCCGTTCTCTGACAGTCTTGAACTGAAGCCCCTTGTTTTATTTTCTTATTTATTTCCTTCATTTGTATCCCAGCTTTCTCCCCAGTTGGGAGCCGGAGCCACTTCCATCCTTCTTCTCACCTCCATTTTATCCTCACAACAACCCTGTGAGGTAGGTTAGAGGAGACTATGTGACTGGCCCACGACCACCCAGCAGGCTTCCATGGCAGAGGCGTTTTGAACCTGGGTCTCCCAGATCCGAGTCCGACACTCTAACCCATACACCACACTGGCCTGTTGAAGCCACGGCTGGGTCCTGCACTTCCCTTCACCTGATGTAGATGACACATGCTTCCCAAGTACTTAACATGATTCGGCGGGGGACGAAGACGTCTTCCCAGGATCATTCCTGCGGGGACAACAGACGTGCCGCACCATGCCGTCGCCAGGAAGTGATGCCGGGCGACACTCTGGCAATGGGGCCAGAAACTCGATGGTACCATCGAGTTTTCAGCCTTATTGCCAGAGCGTCGCCCAGTGTCATTTCCTGGCGACGGCATGGTGCGTTACAAGGAGAAATGTTCCGGCCGGGGAGCATGTGTCCCCCACCGGATTGCGGTAAGTACTTGGGAAGCCTGAGATGACAGGTTAAGGTGGTCCTGCCTCACCGACTAATGCATCTCTTTGGTTTCCAGAATCATCTCGTGGAGTTTGTGATTCACAGCAGTGACTCTGTAGAGCTCAGGCACTCGATGGGGTTTTCGCCTGAAGTCCTTTCCCTCCCTGTAGAACAGCAGTCCCCAGAGCAGTGCATGGAGGAGGTGCTGTAGAGCTCACCAAAGTGTTCCCTAGACCCCGTTTGCTTTTTGAGCCTTGGGAGTGAAGGGGCTGCCAGGGGACAGGGAAACCGCGTTGAAATCTGCCACGTGGAAGCCCCATTGCGGCTGCGATTTATCAGCAGCTGCAGAAACAGCAGGGAAACGAAACCACACAAGCTTGGCTCCATGCGGAAAACATCTTTGATTGAAGATAGATTCAGGTGGATAGCCATGTTGGTCTGAAGCAATAGGACAAAGTTTGAGTCCAGTGGCACCCTCAAGACCAACAAATTTTAATTCTGGTATGAAAGCTTAAAGGTGCCACTGCACTCAAACTTTGTATCTTTGATTGAAGTAATGGGGGGGGGAGACTATTTAGACTGGGGATAATGGTTGTAGGCATTCGGTCAAACTGTTTGCTGCTGTGTTGCACAAGACTAATTTTTGTCCTTGCCGATGAAGGCAGAATTATCGCAGAGGGTGTTATAAATCAAGCCCTTTCCCACAGGTCCTCATCTCGAGCTGTTCACGTTGTCGAACCTGCGACTGCCTGGTCCACGATGAAGAGATCATGGCGGGCTGGTCGGCGGACGATTCCAACCTGAACACCACCTGCCCTTTCTGCGGAAACCTGTTCTTGCCTTTTCTGAACGTTGAAATCAGGGACCTCCGTGGCCCCGGAAGGTAATTGGCTGTTTGTCCACTGGATTCTTGCTTTGAAGTATTTCCCAGTACTAGTTGTTGGGGGTGGGGGAGAGAAATCTTCTAATCACATGGATGTTTACACGTGTCATAGATATTTTCTGAAGTCCAGTCCATCTTCGGAGAACATGCAACTTCCGCCGCTGCTTTCAACCCAGACTGCAAAATCCTCCCCCTCTGATCCTTCAATATCTGCTCAGGATGGCTTGCATTCAAACAGGTAAACACAACACGTTTTGTCATGTGATTACTTTTTTCTGGATTTGCTTGAAACAAAGGTCACTTGTCTAATCTTACTGTACATTCCAGCCTGAAGCCAAGTCTGGAAACAGGATGCTGAATTATCTATCTATCTATCTATCTATCTATCTATCTATCTATCTATCTATCTATCTATCCATCCATCCATCCATCCATCCATCCATCCATCTGATTTCTACATTAAAACAATAAAAACAGTTAATATCATAAAAACAAACTCCAAAGGTGCTACATATATGCGACGGCAAAGGCTGTCCTAATCGGCCGCATTGGAGTCTGCAGTGGTTGTACGGCTGATGTCTGGCTCCTAGACGCCTTGTTCCTCCGCATGGGCGCGGACATTGGAGCAGGCAGCCAGGATGGATTACAGGGCCTAGCTTACCTGACTGACATTGAATAATTTAATATGGCATCTTACTCAAAACGCTTGGCGGAAGAGCTCTGTCTTGCAGGCCCTGCGGAATAGGGATAAGGAGCTCCGTCTTGCAGGCCCTGCGGACTAGGGATAAGCACAGGGCCCTGATGTCCTGCAGGAGCTCATTCCACCAAAACGGACCACAGCCGAGGAGGCTCTAGCCCTGGTTGTGGCCAGTCTAACATCTTTAAGGCCGGGGAGGGGGAGGAGATTTTGAGATCCTGAATGCAGTACTCTCTGGGGAACGTATGGGGAAAGGCGGTCCCTCAGGTATGCACGCCCCTGGCCGTATATGTTATGAATTGTATGGGCTGTTGCCTGATGCAGCATGGCAGTATTTCTGCAGAAAGAGCGACAGCAAAAATGTAAAACAGTCGTGTTTTTTTTAAAAAAAGGAATGAACATCCCATGAATGTAGCTGCCTTATACTGAACCAGACCTTTGGTCTGTCAAGATCAGTGTTGTCTACACAGGCTGACAGCGGCTTTCCAGGGTTTCAGGTGGACATCGTCCACATCGCCAGCTACCTGATCCTTAACTAGAGATGCCGGGGATTGAACCTGGGACCTTCTGCATGGCAAGCAGATGCTCTGCTGCTACTGAACCATACCCCCTCCCCTTGGAGACACATTATAAAACCACAATATCTCTGTTGTTAAATGGTTATTATTAAAGTTTTTTTAAAAAAAAATTATTGGTTTTAACAACTTTACAGTGTGCAACAGAAGCAAAACAGTAATTACAGCACAACAAGACTTAGCCGTAAACCATGTTCTATCTAACTACCGTGTTTCCCCGAAAATAAGACACTGTCTTATATTTATTTTTTCTCAAGAAGACACACTAGGGCATATACCACAAATGCATAGAAATCCTGCTAGGGCTTATTTTTTGGGTAGGTCTTATTTTCGGGGAAACAGGGTAGTAACTATGTAACATAAAGTATTTAAATTTGTCAGTTGGGAGGGGCTATTCCTTTGGGTTAACTCATGGGTGTGCAGTGTTTTCGTCTGTTTATTCTGTTTTTTTCCTCTATGTTTGGTGTAGTTTGTAGAGAGCCAGTTTGGTGTAGTGGTTAAGTGCGCTGACTCTAATCTGGGAGAACCGGGTTTGATTCCCCACTCCTCTACTTGCACCTGGCTGGATGACCTTGGGCAAGCCGTAGTTGTGACAAGAGCTGTCCTTGAAAAAGAGCCGTTTCTATCAAGAGCTCTCTCAGCCCCACCTGCCTCACAGGGTGTCTGTTGTGGGGAGGGGAAGGGGAAGGCGTTTGTAAGCCGTTCTGAGACTCCTTTGGGTAGTGAAGGGCGGGCTATAAATCCAATCTCTTATTCTTCTTCTTCTTCTCATGTGGGTAGCCTATAAGTGTAACCATTTGTGATATATTTGCCTTGCTGGTAATATTTCATTCGTTGCCATGTACTCTAGAACCGGTGCCCATAGCCGAACAAATTTGGAGTATGTTGGAACATTCCTGTCGTTTGCTCTATTTAGTGAATCTGTGACTTTAGCCATTAAGAACTGGTCCCACATCTTTTCTTGCCATGCCAATAAGATTGTTATTGTTAACGTTTTTTTGGTTTTTTTTTAAAGTTTTTATTATTGCATCCAAAGTAAATTAAGCCATGCTTTCACCAATAACAAAGATACAACTTCCTGAGAATGCAACTCAATAACAGTTATAAACTAAATCAGTAGATATTACAAATCGTCACATTTTAACAGAAGGACCTTCTAAAAAGACATAAATGTATTATTTCATGGGGTTAATGGGGTAAAGATTACGAATCTCGTCTCTACTTGGCAAACCTTAGTAATACTGTCTTATAACGTTAGCCATTTGTGATAATGTAAGTTTGCAGGTAAGATATCATGCGAGGTGAGATAAGAGAATATTGGGAACCAAATTGACTCAAATTTGGAGTTGATTGCCTGGGAAACCTGTGTCTTATGCATTTTCTCTGTAATTTTTGCCATCACGAATTGATCCCAAACCTTTTCATGCCAAATTGCTAGTGTTGGCGGCAAAGAAGATTTCCAGCAAGACGCTATTGTTAGGCGAGCTGTGGCGAGGAGCAGTGAGATTATTTCTTTGTTTCTATTATCTAACTCGGAATCCCAGTGTTAACGTTTTGATCAGTATGGTGGTAACCTAAGCTCAGAGTTGGTAAGTCTTTGGGGAAGTGGGTGCCTGGGGGGGGGAGCGTAAGAGGAATGGCTCGGACACAGGAGGAAGAGCCGCAGTGCCCATTTCTGCTTAAATTGTTAGACTACCGTTCGTTTCCTCCCTGCCTAGGACCTTGCATGTTATACGCCTGCCAAATAAACAGACAGAATAAAGTTAGTGTGCTGTTATTTTCAGCAACTCAAAACAGCCTGACACCGCCTGCGCCAGGAGCATTCAGATCCCTTCTGGAAGAAAACAGGGGGCCGCCGCCAGGAGCGAGCACCTCAGTCCCCCCCTGTCGAGAAGCATCGGTGCCTGTGGCCCCCTGGAGGCGGAGGACAAGGAGAGCTGCAGGCACAGCCACATCATTCCCACTGGGAGCCTGCCGACCACACTGCAGGGCACGGCGGTGAGTAGCCGGTTCTTCTGTGTTGGTTACGATCTGGGGTCATTTCGTAGAAAAAGATGTGCAGGAGCTCATTAGCATAATGTATTTGCATATGCCACACCCCCTGACATCAGGCTCCACTGGACTGTTTTGGATTGCTAGCTATTGGGGGGGGGACGCGCAGATTTGTCCTCGCAGAGGAGGGAGAGCTTGTACCTGAATAAAACTTGGTCTTAAAGGTGCCACTGGACTGTTTTGGACCGGGGGGCCTCTGCAGCTTACCTGGCTGCTTCTTGCTCTGACTGAGGGCTGCTGGGAGCAGGGGGCGGGGCTTGTTGCATGTGCCCGCCCCCTGGGCTCTTTACTGCCGGAGCTCCGCTCCTGTAGGAAATGACCCCTGGTTATGATTTTCATAACAACCGTCACTTCTGCTAGGCAAGGACTGCCTTTTTGCAGTGGGTGGAAATAGTCTTGCTCAGAAACTAGCTAAAGGAGGGAATCTCCTGGTGGGTCGCACTTTGGGACACGTCACAATCCCAGAAGGAAACATTACCCCATGCAAACCGCTGGTCATTCCAGGAGGCAATACAGAAGAAAGACCTCAGTCTCTATGCCGGGGGTGTCAAACATACGACCTGCAGGCCGGAACCAGCCTGTCTAGGACTCTTACCTGGCCCATGTGCAACTGATTACCTTTATTACTAGATGACAGAGGCTATATGCATTTCGTCCCTGTATACTGTTTACAAGATCACGCATGGGATAGAGCAGGTGGAGAAAGAAGTACTTTTCTCCCTTTCTCACAATAACAAGAACTCCTTGTGGGCACTCCATGAAATTGCTGAGTGGTCGGGTTAGAACAGATAAAAGGAAGTCCTTCTTCACCCAAAGAGGGATGAACACATGGAATTCACTGCCACGGGAGGTGGTGGCGGCTACAAGCATGGGCGGCTTCAAGAGGGAACTGGATATGGAGCAGAGTTCCATCAGTGGGTATTAGCCACAAGGTATAGACAGGAACTCTCAGTCTGGGGCAAGGGATGCTCTGTATTCTTGGTGCCTGGGGGTGGGGGCAACAGTAGGAGGGCTTCTAATGTCCTGGCCCCACTGCTGGACCTCCTGATGGCACCTGGTATTTCTGGCCACTGTGTGACACAGAGTGTTGGACTGGATGGGCCATTGGCCTGATCCAACATTGACTTCTCTTGTGTTCTTATAGGAACCCTCAGTCTTGGGCAAGTGATGCTCTGTATTCTTGGTGCTTGGGAAGTGGGGCAACAGTGGGAGGGCTTCTAGTGTCCTGGCCCCACTGCTGGACCTCCTGATGGCCCCTGGTATTTCTGTAGCCAAATCCAAACAAAACAGACCTCCCAGTAATCACACAGCCAAGGAAACAAGACAAAACTGGGGCCAATATAGAACCAATAATACACTCTGAACCATGAGTAGTATGCTAGATACAATTGCTTTATACTAGATAGTTACTATAAAGTATACAAAATTTCCCCAAATATTTACAACAATAAGAAAACAATAGAATATCAGTGGCTGCCAACAGCCCCAAAATAACAGTGGAATTCCTAAACAGTTACTGTTGGCAGTCAAAAAAGTAGAAGGCTTAATGAGCTGAAAGCTACTGGAGCTTGACGAAGCAGCCGGCTTACACTTGGTTTCGTCTAGTGACTTCCTCATAAGCAGCTTAACTGTAAGATAAAATCCATAACAATACATAACAATACATTTCAAGCAGAATTGAGCATGGCACTTAACACAGTTGACAAATCCACAATAAGCATTTAACACAGTTGTCAAACCCACAATAAGGATTAAGGTGAAGGTATACTACCTGTTGTTGTATATAAGTTTTCTTAATATGTGTATTTTCTTGGTTTTTAAGATACTCCTCTAGAGTTGCTACCTTTAATATAGGGACTAGCCCTTATTTCCTACAAGATAGAAGTATTAAGGTTTAGTACAGTTATATAGTTAATTGTATGATGTTAAGTTAAGTAAGGCTATTCTACTTAGTACCCACCTTGGACCATATCTCCTATGGGACCTGTCCTTGATAGACTAAGCTTCTTAGCCAAAGGTCTCTCTGTTCAACTGTTACATGTTTACCATATATATCCTAAGTGACACCACCTGCAAGTTCCTATTAAAGAGCCCAGCAATATGGGCTTAAAGTCTGTATGTTTTACTATTTCATGTATATCATATGTATCTTAAATGATGTATAACAGAGATATCATTTATAAAAAACATGTATAGTCTATAGCTAGGTTTAATCCCTTAGGATATTGTGTTTGTAGTTTATGTATCCAGAAAGCCTCACATCTTTCTAAGGCTTTTATAACATCCACCTTACTGTATTTATAGGTGTTGAAGGTTTCAAGCACTAGAAATTTAAGATCATTACAGCTGTGTCCCTGATCGACAAAATTTGGGGCTGTTGGCAGCCACTGATATTCTATTGTTTTCTTATTGTTGTAAATATTTGGGGAAATTTTGTATACTTTATAGTAACTATCTAGTATAAAGCAATTGTATCTAGCATACTACTCATGGTTCAGAGTGTATTATTGGTTCTATATTGGCCCCAGTTTTGTCTTGTTTCCTTGGCTCCCTGGTATTTCTGGCCACTGTGTGACTCAGAGTGTTGGACAGGATGGGCCGTTGGCTTGACTCAACATTGGCCTGATCCAACATGTTCTTATGCTCTTAATCTTTAAGGCCCCTTGGATCCGTCCCCACAAAGACTGCAGACAGTCCCCCTGTGACTCCACAGGAAGGATGAATAAGCAGTCGCTTACTCTCCCAAGGACAGCTCTTCTTAGCCGAATACCCTCGGTCTCCCCAGCATGGAGAGTTGCCGGCTCTGGGTTAGGGGAATTCCTGAAGATTTGGGGGTGGAACTTGGGGACCGTGGAGTTTGGGGAAAGTGGGGGCCTCAGTGCGGCACAATGCCATAGAGTCCACCCTCCAAAGTAGCCATTTCCTCCAGGGGGAACTGATCTCTGTAGTCTGGAGATCAGTTCTAATTCCGGGAGATCTTAGATAAGATCTAAGATAAGCATACGGAGCAGAGGTCCATCAGTGGCTATTAGCCGCAAGGTATGGATACGGACTCTCAGGCTGGGGCAGGTGATGCTCTGTCTTCTTGGTGCTTGGGAAGAGGGGGGGGGTCAACAGTGGGAGGGCTTCTAGTGTCCTGGCCCCACTGCTGGACCTCCTGATGGCCCCTGGTGTTTCTGGCCCCTGTGTGACACAGAGTGGTGGACTGGATGGGCCACTGGCCTGATCCAACACTGGCTTCTCTGATGTTCTTACGTCCTAGTGCTAATGAGTAATGGGCAGTGGATGCAGGAGGGTGGCAACAAGGAGATACTGTAGGAAATACTGTAGGAATGTCAATGTTTTAAGCATGTTCGTATTTTGAGTAAAAACTAATATTGTCTCCTTTATAAACTTCATATCTCCAGTATCTGGCATTACCTTTAATTGCCACATATGGCCTAGCTCGACAAAGTGACATTTACATCAGATCCGCCCCTTGTAATAAATGAGTTTGACACTTCTGCTCCCTGCCCTGTTGTTGGCCCTTTGGTTGAACTGGTTGGCCGTGGTGTGGGACAGGCCACTGGAATAGATGAACCGTTGGTCTGATCCAGCAGGGCTCTTCTGGTGTTCTTAAGTGTTTATTTTTAATTTTTTCCTCCCTGTTTGAGCCACAGGACCCTTTGGGGCTGGAGTGGCGCTTCCCTAGCCCGGAGCCCATCACGGTTCCTTACCTGAGCCCTCTCGTCGTATGGAAGGAGCTTGAAAGTTTGTTCGAGAACGAAGGGGATCATGTGATCACAATGGCGGACTTTGTCGACCACCATCCCATCATCTTCTGGAATCTCGTGTGGTATTTCAGACGCCTGGACTTACCCAGCAATCTGCCGGGATTGATCCTGCCCTCCGAGCATTGTAATAAAAATTCAAAGGTGTGGAAAAACTGAGTTTCCGGACTGGGTACGGCGCCCGTTGGGGCTCGCGTCGGCTGCTCGCATTTCCTAGGTGCACATTTGCAGACCTGTCTTTTGTGTCTTCCTGCTCAGATTCCCCGAAATTGTATCTCAGAGGACAGCAAATATGTTCTCATTCAGGTGTTGTGGGACAACATGAAGCTGCACAGAGATCCAGGCCACCCTCTTTATATTCTGTGGAATGCTCAGAGTAAGTTGTTTGCATCACACATCTGGAAATAGCCTGCTTTTTAGAAATAATTCTTCTCCTCCCCACCACCCTGCCCCCCTCAGTTTCCACATCTCAAAGTGGGAGTATTGATCACACCACTCTCTTTGTCTTGCAGGTCAAAACCACACTCTTGTGTTTGAGAGTGAGTGTTAACGCTCAATCTTGCTAAGGCTAATTTTTTTTTAACCATTTTTTGTGTTGTCAGTCCTCTTTTTGTGTGTGTGTGTGTCTTATACTGTAGTTTCTTAGCTTGCAACATACCTGGGCAAAAATTTATTTTCTATCCTGTCTGCGTAATTTGTAAACGTTTGTCTTATTTTATTTTTCCAAGATAAATCATCGCAGTCATGCTGGTGATTGCAGAGTTTGTGCGGGGGCTCATGGAAGGCATCTCAGTGAAACCGAGACCTATTTCAGCCTTGGCTACTAATAACCCTTTGGTTTCTCCTAATATGCTAGTGGCCAGAGCTCTCCTTGTGTGGCTGGAAGCGCTTTCTTTTTTGTAACCCTTTATTCCAATTCTGTCCTTTCCTGACATCTACTCAATTTGATTTAGAACCAGTTTGAAAGGTATCCTTATTTGTACCCTTTAGCTGTTATAATTTTTTTCCTCTGGGGCTTTTGTTGTGGTGGTTTTGTTGCAACCTTAAATATTTTTCTTTATGTTTTTCCCATTTCCGCAGCTCAGAATTACCCCATGGTTCGCTTGCTGCAGAACGAGGACAGTTCGTTTAGCCACGAGCTTTTAAGGAGCATGGTGAAGAGCATTAAGATGAATGACGTCTATGGCCCAATGAGTCAGATCCTAGACAGACTGAACAAATGCCCGCAGATTAAAAGGCAAAGGTAGGGATGTGTTTGTGTGTTACATGCTGCTAGTTTGCTATAGTGGTTAGGAGCGGCAGACTCTAATCTGGGAGAACCGGGTTTGATTCCCCAGTCCTCCACATGCAGCTGCTGGTGTGACCTTGGATCAGTTACAAGCACTCTCAGAGCTGTTCTCTCAAGAGCAGTCCTCGAAAGAGCTCTCTCAGCCCCACGTACCTCACGGGGTGTCGGTTGCGGGGAGGGGAAGGGAGTTTGTAAGCCGCTCTGAGACTCCTTCAGGTTGTGAAGGGCAGGGTATAAATCCAATCTCCTCCTCCTGTTCTTCTTCTCCTTTCTCCTTCTCCTTCTCCTGACTTATAGCAACCCTATGAATCAATTACCTCCGAAATGTCCCCTCGTCAACAGCTTTGCTCAGGTCTTGCAAAGGGAGGGCCTTTGTGGTTTCCTCGATTGAGTCCGCCCATCTCATGTCTGGTCTCCCTCCTTCCCTGCTGCCTTCAGTGTTTCCTAGCATGATTGTCTTTTCCCGCGAGTCTCCTCGTAATACAATAGCCTTAGTTCAGTCATTTTAGCTTCTGTGGAGAATTCAGGCTTCATTTAATCTAGAACCCGATGCAGTCAAAAAGAGTAGGCAAAACCCATGTTGTTATGGCGAGAAAGGCATTCAGTCCACCGTACAGAGCAGCAGCCCTCAGTTTTGCCCAGGAAAGCTGCTGCAGTTTCATGGGGTGTGTGTGTGTGTGCTGATGGGTTGAATTTATAGCATGCATTCAGCACCCCACCTAACTCATTATTTGTTCCATCAGATTCTTACCTCTATTCTGCCTTAGAATTAAGAATCCCCCCCCCCCAGTTTTAGGTGGGTTGCCGTTTTAGTCTGCCGTAGAAGAGTCAGCTGCAGTGGCTCAAGTGGTTAAGATGCTGAACTGCAGGTTGTGGAAGGTCAGTAGTTCAGCAGTTCGAGACCCGAGTGCCGCGTGACGGAGTGAGCTCCCATCTCTAGTTCCAGCTCCTGCCAACCTAGCAGTTCGAAAGCAAGAAATTGCAGGTAGATAAATAGGTACCACTTTGGTGGGAAGGGAACAGCGTTCCGTGCGCCTTGGTGTCTAGTCATGCCGGCCACATGACCACGGAAATGTCTTCGGACAGCACTGGCTCTTCGGCTTTGAAACGGAGATGAGCACCGCAACCCTAGAGTCGGATTCGACTGTCTTTCGAGCAAGGGAACCTTTACCTTTTTAGAAGAGTCAGAGTTCAGTAGCACCTTAAAGACCCGCAAGATTTCCAGGGTAGAAGCTTTCAAGAGTCGGAGCCGTCTGACGAAGGGAGCGTTGACTCTCCAGAGTTCCTACCCTGGAAATCTGGATGGTCTTTTAAAGTGCCTCCGGACTCGAATCCAGCTCTTCTGCCCCCCAGTGGTTATTTATTTTTATGCCATCCATCTATGTAGCGCTTTTATCCAGTAGTGTAAGCGGGGGGGGGCAAGGGGTGGTATTCACTGGTACGCAGTACCGCCTTCTTTTAGGAGGGGCTCTCCCAAGTCCGGAGGAGGGAATGAAGGAAGAAGAGATGGTTTTCATTCCCTGTTTTTCTCTGCCCTACGGCGTCTCAGAGCGGCTTACAATTGCCTTCCCTTCGTCTTCCCACAACAGGCCCCTTGTGAGATCAGTGGGGCTGAGAGAGGCCTGAGAGAACCACAGCTAGCCCAAGGTCACCCGGCAGGCTTCATGTGGAGGAGGAGTGGGGAGTCGAGCCCAGTTCTCCGGAGAAAGATCAAGATGGGTAGCCGTGGGTCCGTCTGCCCGTAGTACTAGAAAAGAGCAGGAGTCCAGTAGCACCCTAGGAGAATTCTGAAGAAGTGAGCGGAAGCTCCTACCCAGCCACATATTTTGTTAGTCTTTAAGGTGCTCCTGGACCCTTGCTCTTTTCTACTGGCTCTCCGGAGTAGAGTCTGCCACTCTTAACCGCTACACCACACTGGCTCTCAGTTGGTGGAAATCACTGCAACCTTATCTGTGAGTCCTGGCAGCTCTTTTTTTCTTTTACAAAAAAAAAAGCACCAATCCTAAGCCGAACAAAAAGAGCCGGTCTCTGTCCCCCAAAGCTACCACCTTTTAAGCATATGTGTATTCATTATCATTTTATCCTGCCCTTGCATGGGACTCTCATGGTCTCCCGCCCTGGGGTCTTGTCAGATCCATGCTCCCTTAACTTCTGAGTGCTGTAGCATTAAGCTCTTCCATATCGTTCACTGAACCCCTGGAGCTTAATTCGACCTCTAACAGCATTGCCAGTGTTCAGCACCTATGATCATCTTGTTTAGGAAAGCAACAATTGTTATTACAAAAGTATTGTGGACAGGGGTCATTTCTGAGAAAAAGAGGTGCAGGAGCTCATTAGCATAACTCATTAGCATAACTTATTTGCATATGCCACACCTCCTGACACAACCAGAAGTGTGTCAGAAGGCAACACCCAAAGCTCAGGCTCCACTGGACTGTTCTGGATTGCTAGCTATGGGGGGGGGACGTGCAAATCTGTCCTCACAGAGGAGGGAGAGCTTGTACCTGAATAAAACTTGGTCTTAAAGGTGCCACTGGACTGTTTTGGGCCGGGGGAGCTCTGCAACCTACCTGGCTGCTTCTTGCTCTGACTGAGGGCTGCTGGGAGCAGGGGGTGGGGCTTGTTGCAGGTGCCCGCCCCCTGGGCTCTTTACTGCCGGAGCTCCGCTGCTGTGCGCTCCTGCAGGAAATGACCCGATTGTGGAAGATCACTACTTTTTGAGTGCATCGGAGAAGAATGTCCAGGTTACCTAAAATGCACTACCTAGAGCTAATGTAGGACCTGGTTTAGAAGAACTAACAAATAACACTTTCTAATTGTATCTTTCTTAGGAGTCTGTATAGAGAAATATTATTTCTCTCTCTTGTGGCTCTTGGAAGGGATAACATTGATATAGGTAAGCCGTCTGTTGTGTTCTCTGTTTATAAAAGTGGTTGCTGCAAACAGCCGGTTCAGAAGTTGTAAAGAACGTTGGTAACGTGTAGCTGATTCTACAACCGTTATTAAGATGAAGGGCAGGCATTTAAGCCAAGTAATGTCTCTTAACTGAAATGAGGCTTGTAAATAGCTACTCACAATGTAGCAAGGAGGAAAGGTAGCTTTAACTTGGCTTCTCTGTTTTTCAAGGGCCACAAATTCCACAGATATATATTGGCACGTTGGATTAGTAAACTCCATAAGAGTCACTTGTATGTTCACTTTACAGCATGGCTTTCTTATAACTCTTATAACTGTAGGGCTTTCTTTTTCCAATTCCTGCAGATGCTTTTGACAGAGAATACAAAACGGCGTATGATCGTCTTACAGCAAATCAGGTCAAAAATACCAACCACTGCGACAGACCTCCGAGTACGGGAGTGGTGGAATGTCGGAAGATTTTTGGGGAGCCATACCTCTGAAAAGAAAGGATTGCTGCAGGGTCCGTGTGTTTGGAAACAAAATACTTCTCAAATGTTCTTCACTTTCTCCATTTAAAAAGGGACCCCCTTTCCCCCCCCACCTCTTGGGGCATCGGGATTTCTGGGTTGCAGGGGGAACAGAATAATAGCAGAGCGACTGATGAATAGCAAGCCAAAGATGGCTCTCTCTCTCCACCTTGATGTCGTCTACAAGCCACTTAGTGGAGAAAACTGAACAGTCCACTGAAGAAAGCCGAGGCAGAAACGGACCAAAACTGTGCACTAGTCTTTGCACGGACGAAATCGGCTTTGCAAAACTGTTTACACTGAGCGGTCAAAGTGTTACCGAGCGCAAACCAGAGTTGTATAATAGCAGATTTTAAATTATTTATAGTGAGTTCGTATTTTTTTAACTTTTAAAAACTGTTATAATGAATTAAGTGATCCTGTTGCAGAAGCAATACTTTTGTCCTCTCTCGGAATATTGCTGTTTATAACAACTGATCTTTTTAGCAGGAAGTCCTTTTTTTTTTTAAGCAGCATAGAAATTTCAGTGCAGTTCTAGATTACCTATTGGGCATCCACCAAAAACCCCCACCGTGAACATAATTTTGGCTGACAGGTCTAGCAAACTTGTATGAAGCTTTAATGGTTGTTTGGCACTTTGAAGGATTCTGTGTGGAAACTGCGGTCGTTCTCTGTCGAGGTCCCACTGCATTCATGGGCAATCCATTGCAAAGGCCAGGATCCAGGCAGACTTCTAAGCATGCCCAAGGGCATTTGTTTGCCCAGGTACGTTTTTGGGCCGCAGGTATTACAGTCTGCTTTGGAAAGCCTCTGCAGTGTCAGTGGAGTGTTGCCCTGGGGGGAGGGTAATGCCGGCTTTTCCCCCAAACACACACACACACCTCCAGTGCCCTTGGACTCTGACAAGCCATTGTATGGTTCTTTGAATCCCAAAGCTAGAGGCTCGGGAGCAGGAGAGGTATAACATTTCTATGTAAAACAGAAAACAGTGTATGAAATTTGTGGGTTCAAAGTTTCAAAACAGAAGATAGCAAAGTCGTTGCTATAGCAGTTACGGTAAAATAGACATATAACCTACCGGTAAGATACACTCTGTGGAAGATGTATTAGAGATTTTTGTTTTGTTTATTTCCAGACAGCACAATGACTTCTTTTTATTATTCCTAGGCAGAGGTTTAGAAATGCCAGGAACTGGTGGATGCAAAAATGTTCTCTGTCCATTTTCCTCCTTCCCCAGTGAGCTCCGGGCGGCGCACTTCTCTCTCCCCTCCCCTCTTCCATTTAATTTGCACATGTGTGTGGTGGTGTCCAGTCTGTGGCCTTCCCTTCTGGCTCTTCCGTCTTCCCGTTCAGATCCAGTCCTCTACCTAACAGCCAGCGCCATCCCTTAGCAGCAGTCGCAACAGAGCCAGTTTGGTGTAGTGGTTCGGAGCGCGGACTATAATCTGGGAGAACCGGGTTTGATTCCCCACTCCTCCTCCACATGCAGCTGCTGGTGTGACCTTGGGTCAGTCACGCGCTCTCTCAGAGCTGTTCTCTCAGGAGCAGTCCTTGAAAGAGCTCTCTCAGCCCCTCCTACCTCACAGGGTGTCTGTTGTGGGGAGGGGAAGAGAAAGGAGATTGTAAACTTATTGTGGAAATCATTTTCTGGCTGCACCCACCGTGCTGCGTCAAGGATTCCAAAAGTGCCCACAGACTCTAAAAGGTTGGGGACCCCTGGTTTAGAATAATGGACAGAAATCTTGTAAAGGTTTTCTTCTCTTTTTGAGGCAGATAATGTGCAATCATAGCTGAAGTATTCTGGGGGGGACGGACCCTAACCAATTTAAATTACCGTAATAAACCGTGATTATAAAATCAGATTTCATTTTGCAGGACAAAGACTATTCCCCAAAATCACAGAGACAAAGTGATTAATTTCCAGATATCACATTCACTTTACAAATGGTTTATTGATTTTCTGATTTAAATTCATTACTGAAAGACAGTTTTGAAATCTTTTCCCTTCGATGTAGAATAGTGATTTGTCCAAATACTTTGAAACAATTCTGCGTTTCCACAGTAATGCACACAATGCCTTTTGTCTGTTTGTGTCATGGTATCAACAGAGGAAAAGACACCTATTTTAAGTTGGAAGAGAATTGTCACAGAGAGTGTTCATAATGCCCTGCAATGTTAGGTTTGTTCTTTGTACACATGAGTCTTTATTAAGTGGATCACTTTTTGTATTTCAGTCAGAAATACTTTACCCCAAAGACAGAAATAGATATTCATCACTTGTAAATCTGTATGTGTGTATATATATATATATATACTATAAAATAGGAGGTACAGTTGTTGAGGTTCTATGAGAGAACTTATTTCTGGAAAATAAATACTCGTTGACAGTTCAGAATGAACACTTCATTTGCAAAAGAGCACTTTCACAACTGAATGATTGTAGATTTGTAAATATGTAATGTTTACATTTTATTTACCAGCAAAAGACATCAGATTAAGTGTTTATTTTGTTTTGTAGGTCAATTCTAAGGTGTATATGTCAATGTTTACACGGCAAAAGGTGTTTTCCCCCCCTGAAATATTCAAAGAGTAAAATGGTTCTATTTAAACTTTTACAATGGATCAATAAAGAAAAGTGAAAAGAATCTTTGTCCTGCACTTCTGTTGAGGACAAGAATTTTGTCCTGCACTTCTGTTGAGGACAAGAACCGTTGATACTTCTCCATCCACCTGCAGGTTTAATAGGACCTCAGTAATCCTAACTGGTTTGGACCCTAATGTTTCCAGACCTGTGACATTTTCCACTACACTGAGGCTGGTGTAGGACTCTGTTGGGGCCGGGGGGCAATTACACTTCCATGCACACCCTTTTCCACTTTCTCTCCCTCCTCCCCCATTCAGACACAACACAGAAACACACAAGTTACTGCCAGAAGGATTACAAGAACCGGGCTAGGGTTGCCAGCCTACAGATGGGGCCTGGAGACCTCCAAGAATTATTTATGATTGATCTCCAGACCAATGCTCCCTCTAAGCTGTGGAGTCCTGTGAGGAAAAAGTCTCCTTTGTGAGCCACTGGCATTAAAGTTGAGAGCGAGTGATTTGGCTATTGCATAAATTATTTTGCTCTGGAGCCCTCCTTCCTGAGCAAAGATAAAAACCTATGAGCTGGAGGCTAAAAAACTGAGCTAGCTCACACTAACTCATCTTAGAGGGAACACTGGCTGCAATGCTCCCTCTAAGCTGTGGAGTCTTGTGAGCAAAACTTTCTACTTTGTGAGCTGCTGGCATTAAAGTTGTATATAATTTTACATATTAGCTTTTAACTTAAGGAACATTTCATTGGGAACATTTGGCTATACAATCTCAGGAGAATATATAGTTGACCAGAGAGAAGTACTACTGGACATGTGATTACACTGGAGGTCTCATTTGTATTTCTGTATTTCTCTTCTTTGTCTAGTGGTTAAACTTTGGAACAATTGTTTTCTGGTCTTTATTTCATATTTTATATATGTATGATTGTATATAATTTTACATATTAGCCAACATGTTCTATTTGCATTAGACCTCTGAGGAAGGCCTGTGGAGGCCGAAACCCGTTAGGTCTATTTCATCAGCCTTTGTATGTTTTTACATTTGTATATGAGGTATGAATGGGCCCTTGTTATTTGAATTTGTGTTTAATATATGTATATTTTTGTATGTTTCATAATTAGATTTTTAGAGTTGGCCCTCTTCTATTCTCGACTAACCTTTTTAGGTTCTGAATCCATTTCATTTATTACAGACAAAGACCAGCAGAATCAGGTATACAAAAATCAAACAACTAGTCCGTGCACAGTGAAAACACTCCCGAAGCTCTGGGGCTGCTCATTTGATTCCCCACTCCTCCACTTGCACATGGCTGGATGACCTTGGGCAAGCCGTAGTTCTGATAAGAGCTGTCTTTGAAAAAAGAGCCGTTCCTGTCAAGAGCTCTCTCGGCCCCACCTGCCTCCCAGGGTGTCTGTTGTGGGGAGGGAGAGGAGATGGTAAGCCACTCTGAGACTCCCTTGGGTAGTTAAGGGCGGGGTATAAATCCAATCTCTTCTTCTTCTCATGCAGCCTAGCCTACCTTGCAGGTGGGTTGTGAACGCCAGCCTGGCAGGGGTGGCCAAACTGTGGCTTGGGAGCCGCATGCGGCTCTTTCACACAGATCAGCTGTAAAAACAGGAGGTCTCCTGGCTCCACCAGGAGGTTGGCAACCACACTCAATCCAGCACCCTCCCTGCCAGGTTGTTCAAGATACACAAAAGACAGGTGATAAAGCCACTCTCTTGGGACCCAGCCGCGGAACCGCCAGTCGGAGCATCGCGCCGGCCTCCGCACCCCCCGCCCGCACCGAGCACCGCCGCGCATGCGTTCAAACGCGCCAGCTTCCGGCTTACTGCGATGACGTCAGAAGAGAGCCACCTTTCAACTCAACTTCCGCTAACGGAGGCCACTCTACCCCTGTCATCTCTATGGTATCTTGCCTCCTTGGCGGCTTTTCGACGGGCAGCGTCATAGAGGAAGAAAGAGGCCAAGGTTTTAGAACACGTCCGGTTCCCAACCGATTGGCTTTTCCACCCTCACTGCAAAGGGTGGGACGTTGGTTGCGGCTTCAATTCCTTACCGGACGTTAAGGTTCACTCGAGCCTTGTTTTCTCTTTCTAAAGAGAGAGGCTCTTCTAGGACGCCGTAGGGGCGTGACCTAGCCCCGGGGGCGGGGCTTAGAAATCAAGCCAAGAGAGCGCTCAGAGGCAGGAGGAGGCTTATTTGCATATGCAAATTGAGGTATTGAAACCCCTCCTATAGCAAGTCTCTAGCTGGGGAGCCTGCATTGGAATATACAGGTAGCTTTTGGTAGCTGCAGAAGACCGCAGGTCTATAGAGCTGGAATACTGTCACCTGCAGAGCCAGGGAAAGTCCAGTAGAGGGCAAACAGGATGCCTTAAAAGCTTGGAGTAATTCTGGGAGATCTCCAGGCAGTACCTGGAAGTTGGCAACTGTAAACATTACATTGATTTCACACTATGCTACTCTTAAACATGAGTAGGATTTATGGAATAGACCTCCAAGTAAAAATATGTAGGACTCAGCTGTACATTTTTGCCACCATTAGAAGAGGAAGAGATTGGATTTATACCTCACCCTTTACTACCCAGTTTGATCGTCATGCGTTAGTCCTGGAATCCCTGCCTTGAGGTTGGAAGAAGAAGAGGAGATTGGATTTATACCCCATGGCCCTTCACTACCCAAAGGTGTCTCTGAGCGGCTCACAAACTCCTTCCCCTCCCCGCAACAGACACCCTGTGAGGTAGGGGGGGCTGAGAGAGCTCTCCTGAGAACTACCCACGAGAGAACAGCTCTGAGAGAACCTGTGACTGACCCAAGGTCACACCAGCAGCTGCACGTGTTTAAATTGTTGTTGGGTTCTTTGTTCAGACACTTTCTTGTAGCCAATATTTCCCTTGCCAGAATAAATAATAGCGGTGAAATTGGACGACCCTGTCGAATTCCTTTGGCTGTCTCGATTTTCCCCATTAGAGGATTGTTTATTAAAACTCTTGACTGGCTGGTCTATATACATACTTTGCATCCAGTTCAAGGATTCAGTCCCACAATTCCTATTTTGTAATACTTTCGTTACAAAATAACCGGGACACGTCATCTAAGGCGCTTTCTCTCCATTTAGAGAGACAAATGCTATTTCCCCCCCTCTTTTTCTCCTTGAATATTCAATTGCATTCAGCAGAGATCTGATATTATCTTTCATATATCGTTTCTGGGACAAACCCAGTTCGAGCGTCATGAATTAGTCCTCGAATCCATTTTCTTAATCTCTCAGCCTGACACAGGCCAGACCAGGACCATAGCTACTGCGGGGGCCCATGCGGCCCAGCCCCCCCCCAGTTTTC
>NW_015176471.1:765254-770190 GCF_001447785.1 Gekko japonicus | reverse complement strand
CGGCTCTTTTTCAAGGACAGCTGTGCCAGAGCTTGTAACTGACCCAAGGTCACATCAGCAGGTGCAAGTGGAGGAGTGGAGAATCAAACCCGGTTCTCCCAGATTAGAGTCCGCACACTTAACCACTACACCAAACTGGCTCTCCAGAACATAAGAACATAACAGATGCCAATGTTGGATCAGGCCAAAGGCTCGTCTAGTCCAACATTCTGTGTCACACATTGGCCGAAAATACCAGGGGCCACCAGGAGGTCCACCAGTGGGGCCAGGACACTAGAAGCCCTCCCACTGTTGGCCCCCCAAGCACCAAGAAGACAGAGCATCACTTGCCCCCGAGCCCCTATCTATACCTTGTGGCTAATAGCCACTGATGGACCTCTGCTCCATATGCTTATCTAATTCCCTTTTGAAGCCCTCCATGCTTGTAGCACCCACCACTTCCTGTGGCAGTGAATTCCATGTGTTAATCACTCTTTGGGTGAAGAAGTACTTCTTTTTATCCGTTCTCACCTGACCGCTCAGCAATTTCATTGGAGTGCCCACGAGTTCTTGTATTGTGAGAAAGGGAGAAAAGTACCTCTTTCTCTACCTGCTCTATCCCATTCATAATCTTATAAATCTCGATCATGTCACCCCTCAGCCGTTGTTTCTCCAAGCTAAAGAGCCCTAAGCGCTTTAACCTTTCTTCATAGGGAAAGTGTTCCAACCCTTTGATCATTCGAGTTGCCCTTTTCTGCACTTTTCCTAAAGCTATGATATCCTTTTTAAGAGTATTCCAACTGTGTATTCCAACTGTGTATTCCAACTGTGTATTCCAACTATTTAAGAGTATTCCAACTGTGGTCGCACCATTAATTTATATAGGGAAAGGAAAGCAAACCGAGCTCTAGCAGGCGGGCAGGGCAGAAGTCACACACACTGATAACCCCAGTTATGCATTGCATAACAGATTAAGGGTTAGTACAAGGTTAAAATTAACAATGAGAAACTCTTTGAATACACATAGTAACAATAATAACTCTTTCAAAACACACAGTAACAATAATAACTCTTTAATAACATAACAACAACAATAACACTTTGAAAAACATAACAACAACAATAACACTTTGAAAAACATAACAACAACAATAACTATTTGAATAACATAACCACAACAACAACTCCCAAAGGGGTGCCATGAGCTCCGCCATCTTGCCCCTGGATGGTAATAGGTTTTTCAGTGGTTCATTGGATCTGTGGGAGAGGTCTGTGCCCGGAGCGAGGAAGTTGAAATGCCTTCTGAGAGGAGTTCTGCATCGTGCTGCCAGAGCCGTGTGACTTCAGGGCAGATAAATGCCTCCCCCTCCCTTTCCTCCCCTCCCTGAGTCACTCCTCCATGGCGGCAGGTTGTGTTTGCATTGATAAGGCAGCAGTAAGTTGTAGCAGAACCACGTGCATGAAAAAGGGTAACTTTTGACAGCAAACACCTGTTGCCTATAATCAGTTGTAACATTCCATACAGCTGTGAACTGTCAACTTTAATTGTGGCTTGCCAAGATCTTGACAGTTCGTGATCTAGAGTCACCACGTGCTGGGTAGCAATTACCTCTAATTCTTTGACACCTGAGCTACTATTTAAGGGGAATAGCTCAGATTAAACCAACCAGCCAGGGAGGCTAGAGAAAGGCCGAAGGCTGCGTCAGATATTGGCGCTTCAGCCCAAGTTACGCTGGGAGAAGGCCAGGATTTGTGCAAGAGGACTCCACCACCCTTTCAAGCAAGTGTATGGTAACCTGGGACTGGGACCATACCAGAGAAAGAAGCTGTTCCTGGCAAGAACCCAAGCCTATTAGTGCTGCTGTGAGCTCTGAGCTCAAGGTTATGTATGTAGCTAGTAAGATAAGGTTTCTTTGTTTTATTTGTGCTCTGTATATTTGTTCTTTCCCCTACTTGAACCTTTTGGTTATATTCTCTTTTTAATAAACATATTTATACTGGACAGAGTCTTTAGCCCATGAGTCATGCCTTTGAAGGTGTTCGGCTACCAAGAACAAAAAGCAATCAAATTGTTTTACGCACCTCTATTACTGTGCTAATTAAACTGATCCCAAGAGAGTGATACATAACCCGTGTCTCTAAGACAGTCAGGGGAAAAGGTGCAGGCAGAAAGGGCCTAGGGTGAGGGGGTCGTCACACCTCTCCCTGGGAAAGTGAGAGGAGGCATATCTTGTAAGGAAAGTTAGGGCTCCTAAAAGAAAAGGTTACTATCCACACACTCATTCACTCACCTCCCCTCCCTGAAGGAATCCCCTCCCCCCGATAACTATGACAACCTATGGAGCAAACCAAAGCAAGGTTTAACAGGAACAAATGTTTAATGGATCTTGTGGCAGGAGATTAATGAATTGATAAAAGCTTGATAGTTTTCCTAGAGTTGATAGTATCTGTGGATGGCCCTCAATGTGCAGGGTGGGGAGGAACTTCCAGGTGCCATAAATATGCTAACATGGGTAAATGTGTCAAAGGTGAAGCTGAGTCAGGGATGAAAGGGGAAACTGAGTACTTTCTGAATACTTGCACAGTGATTCCATAATGTCTCCCATCTGGACAGCCATCTTTTGGTATGAATGCCATTAGGTCATCTGGACGTCCTTTTTGCGGGGGGGGGGGAGATTTCCCAGCTCTCACCATGGTGCTCATGATCAATCCTGCACTGAATGTATTAAATGCATGAACAGTGAATGAAATGAATTACCGACATGCAAGCGAGCAATGGAGTCTATACAAGTGCACATATATAGACTCCATCGCTTGGTTGCATGTCGGTAGTTCATTTTGTTCACTGTTTGGGGAGGAAATGCGGCCAAAACCAACCCTTTTTCAAAATTTTGCAAGTTGAATGTTGGTAAAATAGTCCCTCAGACAAAGTACTCTGGAGCCATTTTGTGCTGCTTCTTCCCTTCCTGTTTTGACTAGAGCGGGAAAGGACAACATGGCAGGAGTCAGAAGTATCTTGTGGAGAAGAGATGAGATCTTGGACCTACTCACCCTGTGGGGTGAGCAAAGGGTCCAGGATGCCATCCACCAGTCTCACTGTAGTCTTGGAGGTGTCTGGTTCCTTGAGGTCTTCCGGCTCCACCGGCAGCACCCGCCGACAGAGCTGGTCAATGTGGCAGTGAAGAATTTGACCATCCTCACTGGAGACCTCGTCCGTTAACCAGACTTCGCGGTTACTGGAGGCTCTCTCGCTGGCGGTCCCAGGTGGCTCTCTTTTTTGTCTGAAAAGAAGGCTACCCTCCTGGAGCTTCAGCAATGGGTGGGGCATCTGGATTTCGCTTGCCGGGTGGTAGCCCCCGGGAGAGCATTCTTGCACTGCCTTTGTGGCAGTGAGGGCAATCTGGCTGCGACATCTGTCACCCCATTGGTCGCCAGGGTTGATTCGGCTGCTCTGGCTGGCTAGGCGGGTGCCCCCGACCTCCCTCACCGCTCCATGTGCGTCCCACCCGAAGCTGCGCGCTCGGTGGAAGAGGACGACCATCCCAGATAGAAGGAGTCTACCGTTCTTCGGTCAAGGGTATACGATACAGATGGAGAGGTTTCATCACCTGGCCCCGGACACCGACTTGCACCCTACAAGGGTGCCCCTGGAACTGTGGCAACTTAGCCAGTCGAGGCTAGGGGGGGCAATTGACTTGGCACTTGCGCCAAGCATGCCGAAAGCTTATGGTTGTGCAACTCATCAGCTGACAGCTTTTGGAGGCCAGCCGGGGCTTCAGGATGTCTGGCTGATACTGCTGGACCATCTGCCGCAATACTGTGTATGTTGGCAGGTAAGGGTTTGGCCATTAAATCTATGAGATCACAGTTGGCTGGTTTGGCCTTCCACAGGAAGGCTCACGGTTTTCTTGAGTTTACTGCTGGGGCTCCAGGTTACAGGAAACGCTGCAAGGCTGGGTGCGGGAGGCTGGTGCCCTGTGGGATGTATGGCAACCCATTTTCCCGTATGGTGCTAAAGAGGCTGTCTGGTGTGTGGGCACCGGCTCTGAGATTGTGCTATTCCGTGCTGCTTTGCTGACCGCATTCTTTGGCGCTTTGCAGGGCAGTCAGTTGGCACAGCAATCTCGGTTGGACCCTATGATGAGGGCTCTGAAGGTAAATGATATTTCTTTTAACGGCGACTCGTTTGTAATCCACGTAGGAAGGTCCAAAAGGGAAAAGGGAAGGAGATATCCCTCTTGTGCCGACAGGGACCTCTGTCCGGGTCTGGGCTTTGCGCCGGTATGTTTGCCAGTGTGGCCAAGACAATGGCCCTCTATTTGGCACATTTGGCACAAGTTCTTTCCGAATTGGGGCTACATCCACAGCTGCAGCCTTGGGCTACTCTTGCACAGCCACACAGAAAGTGGGGCAGTGGCATTCAGTGACCCACAAGACCCATGTTCAGTCTTTGATGTCACTGTAAGTTTTTGTTCCTTCTAATGTTTCCTGTTCTTGTTTTGTTTTAGGTGCGGTGGCTTCTGTTTGGAGGCCCCGGATTCTCATTGCTGGCCACAGTATGGCTTTTTGGGCAGCCCATCTGGAATCCACCTGGGTGGCAATGACCTGGGGATGATGAAGGGAAAGGCTCTGATACGGCATGTGGGACATTGTGGCACATTGACCCAATGTCAGGCTGGTGTGGCCAGCCATTTTGCCTTGCTGGGTGTGGAAGAGGGCTTGTGATCCACACACCTTTGAGCAGGCATGGAAGAAGGCTAACCGGGAATTGGGAAATGCTATGAGGGGTGGGTTTGGGTTTGTCATCCCATACCCGAGCACTGTAAAGGAATGTAAAGAGAAGGAAAGAAGAAGGGAAAGAAAGAGAAGGAAAAAAGGAGGGAGGGAGGGAAGGAAGGAAGGAAGAAGGAGGGAGGAAGAAGGAAGGAAGGAAGAAGGAAGGAAGGAAGAAGGAAGG
>NW_015176471.1:759740-764044 GCF_001447785.1 Gekko japonicus | reverse complement strand
TGCACCTCAGTGTGTGTGTGTGGGGGGGCTCCACCGGCCTTCCCTGGCCCATGTGCCTCAGCGCGGGCCAGGAAAGGCAAGGGGGGGGGCTCTGCAACTTATCTCCCTGCTTCTTGCTCCCCGTGGCCCGACTGAGGACTGCTGGGAGCAGGGGGTGGGGCTTGCTGCATGTGCCCGCCCCCTGGGCTCGGAAACTAGCAGGAACGCCTTTCCGGTGTATTTCTGTGCAAAAACAGCCCTGATTGTACATCCTGGAAACAGAAGTGAGGTGAAGGCTTATTTTAAAGGGAACATTTTGTTGAGGCCAGCAGATGGTGCTCATCATGGATTTCTGTTAAAGAAGGAATTGTTGGTTGAAGAATTTAGCAATACACTCAGCTCAATTCTTATGCTTGATGCAGATGACTTTGAAGCAAATTTTAAACATTGGGAAATGCGTAATTTTGAAAAAATGGACAAACATGTCTTAGTGGAAACAAACTCAATGGACTTTACAGTGTGAAAAATGAAAGTGATGCTTTAATGTCAGATTGTGAAGCTGAATATTATTCTGATGCTCGTGTGCCAGATGAGGCGGACCAAACAGTCAGTCTCACAGAATCCTGTTAACATGACAAATGCATTTACCTTTGGCATTGTCACCTAGGACATGCAAATTCACCAGCCATTAAAGAAATGGAAAGGAGAGAATGAACAAATGACATAGATCTTGTGGAATGCAACCAAGCTAACTGTACCCGTTGCATCCCAGCTAAAAGTACAAGGACATCCTTTTCACAGCGGGCTGAATACCGGTCCGGGGCCACTTGAGCTCATTCACTCAGACGTGCTCGGGCCTCCGCAAACACCCAATATTGGGGGGTACAGATCCATTGTCAGTGTCTTGGATGGGTATTTCAAGATATGCTGTAATATTTTTGCTCACGGATCGTACACAAGTCTTGGACAGACTTAAGGACTATGTAGCCATGGTGAGCAACAAATCTGGCAAGAAACCCAAAGTGCTGAGAACAGAGAACGAGGGAGAATACATAGCCGGTGCGATGCAACAGTTCCTCAGAGAACAAGGAACTGAGCACCAGAGAACAGCACCATACAATCCTGAACAGAATAGAGTCACAGAAAGAAAGAACAGAGCCCTCCTTGAAATGGTAAGAAGCATGCTTCCTGATGCACATCCACCAGACAAATTTTGGGGTGAAGCCCTGATGACAGCCGCATACATACGAAATAGACGTTTTACAAAAGCTGCAGGCTGTCCTCCATATGAGTTATGGTTTGGCCACAAGCCATCCATGCTGCACCTAAGGGTGTTTGGACGTAAAGCCTTCTGTTCCATCTGACGCTAAGCTCCACATGCATTCAGAAGATTTCTTTACGGTGGTGGCGCAGGCGGTAGAACGCCTGCTGTAACATCAACGAACAGCCACTATGGCTGTTCGAGACCCACCGCGGCCGGGGTGAGCTCCCGGCCCTAGTCGCAGCTCCCGCCCACCCAGCGGTTCGAAAGCATTAACCAGCAGTTCGAAAGCATTAACCAGCACAAGTAGATAAATGGGTACCTGCCCCTAGGTGGCAGGGGGCACCCTCCTCCTCCTTGTGAGGTGTACAGCAGAAGCGGCGGTGGCAGAGCGACAACGGCGGCGGCGGCGAAACAGCGGAGTGAGTGGCGAGCAGCCCAAATGGCCTTGGAGTACAACGTCAGGCGGCGGAATCCGTCAGAGGCGGAGTCGTGGAAGCGCTGTGATGTGGCGGCGCGGCGGGTCCAGTAAGAACGTAAGCTGGAAGCAGCAGCTGACGCGGGGCTGCGCACCAGGAGGGGCCCGCTGGAGGAAGCCGCGGGACTGAGGAAGAACTGTTCCAAGGCACCAGGTGGATGAACACCGGCACCTGAAGCCCGCCTGAGAAAGAAGCCGGATTCCAACAAGCCCTACTGTCTAGGTGCCGGTAGGTAGTCTCCCCCCTATGTATAATGTGACCCTAGAGAGGAAAAATCGGAAATGTATGTAAACCGCTCAGAGACCCTCCGGGGTTAGAGCGGTATATAAATGGAATGTATAAATAAATAAATAAATAAATCAAAGCTGAATAACTGGTGAAATTCACATTATGGAATCTAAATCAGGTCACTGGCTCATGGTGAAAAAAGATTGCGTGCTCCCCACCGAATAAACAACAAGAGTCCTGCTGCCTGGGTGCCGATAGGCAGTCACTCCCCACTTAGATAGGTAATTAAATCCTATGTAAACTGCTCAGAGACCCCTCGAGGTTCGAGCGGTATATAAATCGAAAGTTAAATAAATAAATAAAACAAATCCTTGCTGTTTAAAGAGTGGACAAAGAAATGGGAAGGGACCTGTAACACTCAAATCCTGGCGCCCCTGGGTGCAGGAAATGACTGTCAATCAGCCAGTCACAGGGTTCCTTTGGGATGCCTAACTAAAGACTTCAATTCCCAGGGGCAACTACTCTTAAAGATATATGGCAGTTCTACTTAACTACAGTTAAATGCTGACTGGTTAAATGCACACTCCCCGCCTGGAATCCTACGGGTTCCACTACCCACATGCATTGCTAACAAGCCTTACAACTAACTATGCAGAATTGGCATGCTACACTGCTATGTTTTACACAGAAATAAGACATGCAAAACTTGAGTCCTCAATCTTCGAGTTCTTCTTTGGTGCAGAGCAGGACCACCTCTGTGATTGGCCTGGTGAAAGTCTTAGTCGGCCAGGGCAGTCCTGTGGGCCATCCTGTGCGTCGACTCTGTAAAGTTGGGAGATATTCTTGCTTCCAGCGCTTCCAGAAGGTGTTTGCTAGGAGTTGAACTTGCCTCCACTGTTGTTTGAACATGTCTTTGGCCGCGAAGGTCCCTTGAGGTGCTGGCCATTCGCCTGTCTTTATTGTCAGCAAAGTGGCTGGTGTCAGGATGGTTGGGTTCTCAGGATCCGAGGACACTGGAACTAGAGGTCTTGTGTTGGTGATGGCAGAGACTTCTGCTAGGAGAGTAGACAATGTCTCATGTGTGAGAGAAGGTGTTTCTGCTAGCATGGAATCTAGAATCCTGCGTGCGATGCCTATCATGCGCTCCCACGCTCCTCCCATGTGTGAGGCATGGGGAGGATTGAATATCCATGTACAATTCTGGGCGCTCAGATAATCGCTGAGCGTGGGATCAACATCGGTGCTCGTGTTGATTCCTAGCTCTCTGCATGCTCCAACAAAGCTCTTGCCACAGTCTGACCGGAGGAGCTTGTCAGGACCACGTATGGCGAGGAATCTCCTAAGGGCATTTATGAAGGTGGAGGTATCCATGGACTCGATTACCTCGATATGAACAGCTCTGATACTCGGGCACATGAAGAGCACAGCCCAATGCTTGCTGTTTGCCTGCCCTCCTCTTGTTTTGCGTGTCGCCACGCTCCAGGGTCTGAACACGTCGAGACTTACATTGGTAAAGGGGGGCTCTGTACTGAGATGGTCCGGTGGTAGATCGGCCGTCTTCTGCTGCTGATAGAGCCCCTTGAGCTTACGACACTGTATACATCTCCGAAGTATGGCGGCAATGCATCTCTTTGAGCCAACGATCCACAGGCCTGCTGCCCTGATGGCTCCTTCTGTGAGATGCCGTCCTTGGTGCTGGATCCGTTTGTGGTAGTGTCGCACCAGCAAGAGGGTGATGTGCTGCCGAGCTGGGAGGATGACTGGATTCATCACTGCTGGTACCACATCAGCTGCATTCAGGCGTCCCCCTACTCGAAGTATCCCATCGTCATCGAGGAAGGGGTTCAACTTCAAGAGGGAACTGGTCTTTGGTATTGCTCTCTCCTTTTTGAGACACTCGAGCTCCTGTGAATAAGACTCGGATTGCACACTGCGTAGGATTAGCTTCTCTGCCCAACGTTGCTCATCTAGCCGGGTCATCTCAGCTTTCCGGTGATACAAATAGTGCATGATACGTGCTATTCCTAGAAGTGCCCAAAGCGTTGTACCTCTAACAGGTGGCATCTTGTCTCCAATCTTGTTGCCATGCAAACGATTTGAGGCCGTACCTCTGCATCTTCATCTGGGTCCAAGAGCTCGTGATGCTCTTCATGTTGCAAAGATCCATCTGGCTGGAGAAGGAGCTCAGGGCCTTTTAGCCAGGTTGACTGAGCTAGCTGAGATGCCAGGATAGAACGCGTTGCATGGTCCGCAGGATTTTGATCCGTGGGGACATATCTCCACAGCACAGGACGCGAAGACTGCCTGATGCGTTCCACTCTCTTGCTCACATACATGTAGAATTGCTGGCTCTGATT
>NW_015176471.1:753230-759633 GCF_001447785.1 Gekko japonicus | reverse complement strand
GCACCACACAGTTCCAACCTTGGAATAGTGTGTCCTTGTCGTGGTGCTAGCTTAGCCTTTCCCATGACAAAGTCCACATGGACACGACTCTCCCCGCCGTTGACCCTGAGATATGCTACTGCTGCTATCGCCTTGGTCGGTGCATCTGAGAAGATGTGCAGTTCTCTGCGGGAGGCGGCAGCTGGCAAGATTGGAACAAAGGTACGGGATAGGCGTATGCCCTGCAGACTGTCAAGGGAGTTCCTTCATGCTTCCCAGTCCTTTCTCTGGTCAAAGGAAAGAGGTTCGTCCCAGTCTTTGGTTCCCTGAGATACTGTGCGCAGTAGGTGTTTCCCTGGGATTGTCACCAGAGCTGCAAACCCCAAAGGATCGAATAGGGTGTTCGCCATTGACAGAACACCTCGTCTGGTAAACTGCTTTTCGGAAGCTGGCACTTGAAAGGTGAAGGTGTCCTTCTTTAGATCCCAACTTAGACCGAGGCTGCGTTGGATGAGGGGGGTGTCGGGAGCGTTGTTGTCCAGGTATAGGTCCCTCAAACCTTTGGCATGATCTTCTGGGTCAAATGCTGCCAACAATTGCATAATGTTGGATGCAATTTTATGCAACTTAAGGTTTGCTGTGGCCAGCATCTTCTGCGTCCATTTTAGCAAGTCTATGGCTTCCTCTGGAGTGGGTACAGACTTCAATCCATCATCGACATAGAAGTCTCGTTCCACAAACTGTCTAGCATCCAGGCCATACTGCTCTTCTCCTATACGAGCGGTTTGGTGCAACCCATAGTTGGCAATTGCGGGAGATGGGCCATTTCCAAAAACATGCACCCTCATGCAATATTAAGTGACCTGCTGGCTATGTTGTTCATCGCTGAACCACAGGAATCACAAGTAGTTGCGGTGGTCTTCTCTGACGAGGAAGGAGTAAAACATCTGCTGGATGTCTGCCATGACAGCTATAGCTTCCTTCCTGAAGCGCATGAGCATTCCAAGTAGGCTGTTCGTTAAGTCTGGTCCTGTGAGGAGGGCCCTGTTCAGTGAAAGACCTTGAAACTGTGTGCTGGCGTCGAAGACCACTCGGATCTGACCTGGCTTCTGTGGATGGTATACTCCAAAGAATGGGAGATACCAGCATTCCTCACCTTCTTTCAGAGGAGGCGCGGGCTCTGCATGCTTGTACTGAAGCATTTTGTCCATGAATTCCACAAAATGTACCTTCATCTCAGGCTTCCTTTCTAGGGTCCTGCGCAAGGTGCTGAGTCGAGACAAGGCCTGTCTGCGGTTGTTGGGTAGACACTGCCTAGGCATTCGGAAAGGAAGCGGAGCCACCCAGCTTCCAGATTCTTCTTGCCGAAGCCCTTTGTCCATCAGCTGCAGAACTGCTTATCTTCTACAGATGGAGCAGGTTGGTTGTCGTCCTTCGTAGTCTGGAACACTGTAGCTCCCAAGCCGGAGTCTCTTTCAATCAGAGTGAAGTGATCTGGACATGGCTTCAGGTGGGAGGGTCACCCATTGTCCAGGATGCTTGTGGCAAAGACACTCATCTGAATTGGCATCTGCAGGCAATCTATACACACGTTCCCCACGATGACCCATCCCAGCTCTTGTGTCTGAGCATGCGGCGTGCCAGGAGGTCCTCTGAACAGATCATGACCAGCCAGTAGGTCAGGGATGTCTGTTCCCAACAGGAGCAGGATTTCCAGGGGAGGAAGTTGGCTTGCAATAGGTGCTAAATGGGGATGATGGAGTGCGATGTCTGGCGTGGGAATTTGGTCACGGTCGTCTGGTAAAGCATCACATTCCAGCAATGATGGCAGGGGGGACTGAGTTTCACCGTTGAGTGAGTCTATCTGGAACCCGACGGCTGTCCTCCCCGCTGTGCGCTGGACCCCAGCACACGTCTTCAGAGTATATTGGAGTTCTTCACCCTGAAGATTGAAGAGCTCAAAGAATGCCGGGCTGGCTAAGGACTGGTTGCTCTGCCCGTCTAAGATGACGTACATCTTCGTGGTCTTCTCCGGATGGCCTGTAACCTTAGCTAGACATATCTGGTGGCAGGACCGTTGAGTCTTCGTGATGCCACAAACCTGAGTACAGTGGGGGCCAACATGTGGAGTGGGGGTACTCGATGCGTCTCCCGAGGTTGTTGTGATGGAGGAGATAGGCGTGGGTTGCTGTGGCGTATCAGAGTCCGGACGCAGGACACCGGGGTGCTTGGTGCGGTCACACACATGACACTTGATAGCAGCTGTGCAGTCCTTAGATCTGTGCTCCTTGGATTCACAGCACCTGAAGCATAACTGGTACTCTTTGATCAAAGCCCTTCCGCTCCTCCAACGACTTTCTTCTGAAGTCTCTGCACTTGTTCAGAGGATGCGGCTTCTTGTGAAACAGACAAAACGGCTCTGGCGTCTCTGCCGGCATCGTTGCCTTCCGTTCCAAAGGTCTCTCCCTTCTTGGTTTTGCCGGGATAGCAGACAGCTCCGTCTTCTGCACAGACACCGCTGTCTTAGCCCTGGGTCCTCGTAGAGGTGCTTTCTCAGTGTGAGAGCCCACACGGTTTGTAGACCATCCACACTGAGCGTCGTTCCGAATCATCGCAGTCTGTGCGACAAAATTCACGAGGTACGGGAAGGGAGGGTACATACCCTGATGTGCAACCTTGTAGCCGGCTACCGCTTTGCTCCACTCATCCTGCAGTGTGGGCAGCAACTTCTCCTGGATCTCTAAATGCGTTGAGCATTGGTCGAGACTGGCGAGTCCTGGTAATGCTGGATCCTCTCTTGCCGCCTGTAGGTTTTCAAGGAGATCAGCTAAATCCCATAGCTTCTCAGGGCTCTTGGCTGTTATTGGGGGGAAGTTCTTCCATTGCCCCATGAGTGCAGTCTCAACAGCCGTCGGGGATCCATAATGGTTGTCGGGCCTCGCCCAAACACGTGCCAAGGCTGTTTCCGGAGTCGCTATATTTGCGGAGTGGAGGTTCTTTTCTTGTTTTGCGGACTCTGGACCCAGCCACTCTGCCAAGAGTGTGAGTTGTTCAACTGCACGTAGGTTCATGTCCTTAATTGCTTCCAAAGAAGGTCATCTTCCAAAGGTAGTAGTTCTCTGGACCATCTGTGAACTTCTGGACACCTCTATCAGCCAGGTTCCGTCTGATGTTCCAAAGTGCTGTGTAGCTGCCGAAGTACGCTGGCGCAGGACCCAGGTTTGCCTGTGCAGGAGCTGGGCCAGGCACTGGAGGAAGCATGCGCAGGGACCAGGGCTGGCGCTGGAGGAGACACAGGGGTCGTCTTTGGTCTCATGAACTCTGGTGCTGCGGGGTTGAGTACCTTGATCTCTGCTCCATCAAGTGGACGAACATACGTGTTCTGCTCCTGAACATAGTCCAGTGTTCATTGAGACGGGTCCCATACCCCGAGTTCAGCTGGGTTGAAGGCCGGCTCTGGGTTCCAGTATTTATCTTGTAGAAGCTTGGCCCGTGCAGCCAGTCCTTCGGCCTTATATGCCTTGCGAAGTGATTTTATCTGCAACTCCCGATCTTCCTTTGCTGCCTGCAGCTTGCGAGCCTCTCTCCTCAGAACCTCTTCTCTTTTTGCAAGTTCTGCTGCCTTGGCTGCCAACATGGCGTCGATCCTCGCTTCAGCCAATATTGCGGCATCAGTCTCATGCCTGGTAGATGAAGGCTTGCACGAGACACCACAGTGTCTTGGGACTCGTGAGAGATCCTTGACTGGCCGGACTTGGCAGAGGTCACAGTGCTTAGGGACCCGTGAGAGGCCTCAGACCTGCAGGACTGCCGGGTAACCTCAGAATGGCGGGACTTGGCAGAACTCACTGACCGTAGGGATTTGTGGGATATATCAGAATGGCAGGACTTGGCAGGACTCCCCGACCGTAGGGATTTGTGAGAGGTGTCAGAATGGCGCGGTTTGGCAGAGCTCACTGACTGTGGGGTTTTGTGAGAGATTTTAGACCCACATGACTGTTGGCGATCCACAGGATCGTGCTCTCAGGTGGAAGCATCCTTGCCACTATGCCCATTCTTGACCAAGAGAAGGCGCCTCTCTTCCTCGACGTGCGTCCTTAGGTCTGCCAGAGTGGTGTCACAGGTCTCTTCCTTTTCCAGGGCATCCTGCATAATGCACTCCTTTTCTGCCAGGGCTTCAGCCGTGTTCAGCTGATCCAGAATGTCCACAATACGTCCTAAGCAATCTTTCCACTACGGAGTGCGCTGTAAGAGCCTTTCGCATTGCGCACATATGTGTCAGACTGGTTGCATTGGGTGCCGCAGCTATATCTTTCTGCGTCTTGATCCAAAACTTGTCTAACTTCCTGTGCAAATCGGTCTTCTGGATAAGCAAATATTCACGCATGTCAGGGGTTAGATTCCTTACTCGGCGACCTGACGTGCATGCTTTCTCATCTTCTGCGCTGCCATTTAAGTCAGTTTTGGAATCTGCCATGTCTTCGTTCTAAGTTAAAAAATTTCTTAAAATGTGTTCAATTTGCAATACTGGATCCCACCCACTGGCGGCGCTATCACATCAACACCGCTGCATTGACATCAGTTTGTTTGAGCACACAGATTTCCTCCAAAATTACTCTTCTTGCTGTTCCCAAATCTGCCACCAGGGGACTACTGCACCCTCTGCTATGCTGGTTGCTACTTGATGCTGTTGCCTGAGGCACTCTAGTTACGGCCGTTTAACTGAATAACTCTTGATATTGGAAAAAGGCTGATCTGCTGGTTCCCGTTTGTGCTTTGGGGACCTTTTTTGCTGCATATAGCTTCTTTCCTGCTAGGAGGTTTGCTTCCAGTGTAAAGAGAAGCTGAGATGGACAAGCTGTCTGTGTGCATCACAATAGGGATGGCAGAGAGAGAGAGAAGCAGGCTATTTTGCATGCAAACACTCTGGAAGGCAAGCTCAAGAGAGGCAGGGGGGCAGTGTGGGTTTGCTCTTCAGCGGCTGGAGATTCAGCTTGTTAGTTTACTGGAGAGAGCAGAGACGGGGAAGGTTTCCTTCAACCTTTATCGTGCACAGCTTAGAAATAGCTTTGAAGGCCTTTTCTTTTAAAAGCTGGAGACTGGGAAGGGAAAACTGCACCCCTCTTCATCCCTCTTTCTCACTGGGGGAGGGACTTCAACCCTCTTTTTCCACTGTTCCGTCTGACGCTAAGCCAAAAGTCAACAGCGCCTTTCTGGATGTGATTCAACGCACGGCCAGAGTAAAAGTAGAATTGAATATTTTTAAATTAAGCTCCACATGCATTAAGAAGATTTCTTTACTCACAATCGAAGCTGAATAACTGGTGAAATTCACGTTATGGAATCTAATTCAGGTCACTGGCTCATGGAGAAAAAAGATTGCGTGCTCCCCACATCCTTGCCGTTTAAAGAGTGGACAAAGAAACGGGAAGAGAGCTGTAAAACTCAAATCCTCGTGTCCCTGGGTGCAGGAAATGACTGTTAATCAGCCAGTCACAGGGTTGCTTTGGGATGCCTAACTAAAGACTTCAATTCCCAATTCTTCTAACCGTGCCGGGCCCCAAGGATGCTAAACTGGCCGTCACAAGGGCTAGGGCCTTCGCGGTGGCGGCCCCCACCTGGTGGAACGAGCTCCCGGAAGAGATCTGGGCCCTGCGGGACCGGGTGCAGTTCCGCAGGGCCTGCAAGACGGAGCTCTTCCACCAGGCTTTCGATTAGGGGCCGCCACCGCCCCCCCGGCTATATACCATCTTTGGGGGGGGCTAGGGCCCAGGAGGCCAGGTAGAAACATCTGCTAACATATATTATGATGCCTACTGGGAATGTTTGGGTTGTGCTATGGCTGTTGTTGCCCTCTTTGAGATTCCGGAATGAATGTAGTTTTTGAGCACCTTAATGTTTAAATGGGTTTTAAATTGTATATTATGTTTTTAATTGTACTAAAGTATTGATATTTTATTAGCAAGTTTTTTCTTGCCATGTAAGCCGCCCTGAGCTCCACGGGGAAGGGCGGGGTATAAATGTAATAATAAATAAATAAATTAAAGATATATGGCAGTTCTACTTAATTACAGTTAAATGCTGACTGGGGGCAGCACACCCTCTCATATTCCAAAAGAGAAGAGGTCCAAGCTGGATAACACCAACACCGAAGGCCTCATGGTGGGGTACTCAGCCACTAGCAAAAGCTACGGAATCTTACATCCAGAGACATACGAGATCACCATCAGTCGGTCTGTGCAGTTGCTTGACTTCCAACGTGTTTACTCGGATGAGTAAGAAGCAAGACTTAGTAGCGGCATTGACAGCGTTGGTTTCCCTGCATCTGCCATATTCTGCCCTATTCTTATGCCTTATAGCCAGGGAAACGGCGAGTTCCGATGTCAGGTGCAGGTTGGCGATGATGCCGCACAGACGGAAGAGC
>NW_015176471.1:751118-753218 GCF_001447785.1 Gekko japonicus | reverse complement strand
AGCGAGGCGACAGAGGAAATAATGGAACACCAAAAGGAGGTGCCTGTATTGCTACTGTGAGAGAGAGATACAGCTGGTATGCGAAGGATCGGGCAGAAAGAATGGGACGGCCTACTGTCCCACACACCCGTTTGGAACTTTTGGACATCTGCTTTGACCACATGAATCACTCAACAGACTCTGGACTTTAAGAGACAAAGCAGACAACCATCCCAGATAGACGGTGTAATGTATCCAGGTCAGACCGCGTGGCCAGCTTGGGCTCTACGCGGTCAGGAGAAAACGTCGAGCTTCGCTCAAAGAGACAATGGACTATGCGGATCCTAGCAGCACCAATCAGGGGTCCTGAGCCACAGGCTGCCGGACGGCCACGAGGTCCCGGTTGCATACTATTCCAGAACCTTAACAGCGGCTGAGCGCAATTACATGCAGACAGATAAGGAGGCGATTGTGGCGGGAGTAAAAAAATTCCACCACTATCTGTACGGGCGCCCCTTCACGGTCCTCATGGACCACAAGCCACTGCTGGGCCTCCTGGCCCCCAACCGCCATACCCCTCAGATGATCTCGCCCCGGGTGCTCCGCGGGTCTATTTTCCTGGTGGGGCACTCCTACACTCTCGTCCATCGCCCAGGCAAGGCGATGGGCCACGCGGACGCCCTGAGCCGCCTGCCGCTGCCGGTCTGTGACCCGGATCCTGCTCCCGCCCACCAGATCGCTCTCCTGGAGTCCCTCCCGGATCGGCCGGTCCACGTCGCGGAGGTGGCTCGCTGCACCTCCAACGACAAGGTTCTTTGCCGGGTCTTGGACTGGGTGGTATGGGGGTGGCCCACGGCCAAAGGAGACCCTGACTTTACGCCCTTTGCTTCTCGGAAGGACGAGCTGTCCGTCCACAAGGGATGTGTCATGTGGGGAAGTAGGGTGGTCATTCCTAAGCCCTTACGGGAACGAGTCCTCACCGCCCTGCACGAAGCGCATCCCGGGGTGGTGCGCATGAAAGCATTGGCCCGGAGCTATGTCTGGTGGCCGGGGTTGGACCGGGACATAGAGGACGTGGTGAAGAGGTGCCAACCTTGCCAGGCGTCCCAGCCGGAGCCTCCCCAAGCCCCGGAACGGGCCTGGGAATCTTCCCACCGCCCCTGGGCCCGGTTACACATGGACTTTGCAGGAACGTTCCAGGAGCAACTTTTCTTTATCCTTGTGGATTCCTTCAGCAAGTGGCTGGAAGTAGTTCCCGTGCATGGCCGGCTCGCCCGCTAGGCGAACTAGGTGCTCGCCTAGGGCGCGCCGGCTGTCAGGCGCGCCAAACTGCGCCACCCCCCCGCGCCAAAGAGCCAAAGAGCCTGCTGCTCTGCGTGCCACAGCCGGACCGCAAGCGCGCCTCGCCCCCCTCGCTCCCTCCGCGGCCTGGCTCGCTCCGGCAGCGGCAGAACTGGGCTGGCATTCCTCGGCAGGGCAGCCCAGAGGAGCTGCCTAAACAACGCTTCCCGCAAAGTTTACCTTCCCTGCGGGCAGCGCTTCCCATCAGGAGAGGTGGCGTGTTGTGTACGCTGACCGCCACCAGAGGCCAGCGGACACTCCTGAGCTTGAGTCCTGGACAACAATGGGGACTAGGATCCAAGTCCCTCCACTGGGGGACCAATGGGACCGTGGCGGGAGATTCAGGGTGTGCCCCTGGTTATGTATATAGTTGGCCGGCTGGCCGTTGTCTTTTGTCTTTGTTGTGTACCAGTAAAGCGATACTGATCGCTACATCAGTCTCCATGCTTTCTTCATGCGTCTAACCCACTACACTTCAATGGCGACGAGGATGGGATCCCGCTGAGCAACCAGCCGGGCTGTCGGAAGCTAAAGGGAAGACAACGAACCGCAACCCGCGCTCCGCCGGGTGATGAGCACCGAGGGTGAGCAATCCGCTTCCCAGCCGCAGCCGCAACCAACAAGCACAATGGCCCTTGCTCCAGGATCAGGGCTGATCCAGCCATTCGATACTGCACGTCCACAGCAATGGAGAGCGTGGATCACCGGCCTGAAGCAAGTCCTGATCTTTTATCAGGTGACGGATGAGGCCAGGAAGAAGGGGCTTCTACTCGGGTCGTG
>NW_015176471.1:747895-750502 GCF_001447785.1 Gekko japonicus | reverse complement strand
TTGCGCACACCGAGGAACAGGTACTCCAACTCCCCGGGAAGTCGGCCGCCCCCAAATTTATGGCAAACGTAATAATTGAAGGATCCCCCTGCCGTATGGAGATATACTCTGGCTCCGCTGCCTCCATCATCTCGGAGGCCACGCTCAGGCAGCTGTGCCCCGGGGGGGGCCACGGTTGCGGCCGGCACAGGTCACCCTCATGGACTTTCAGAGAAATCGGGTGCCCATAAAGGGGGTCGGGACTTTTAGGGTGCAATATGGGCAGCTCATGAGGCGGTTGGACTTGATTGTGGTCGCCGGCGACCTAGTGAGCCTGCTGGGGCGGGCATGGTTCGAGCCCCTGGGAATCACCGTCGAAGGAGTCCGGCAGTGCGCCGCTCAGGATTTCAAAGGAATTTGCCTGGAATTCCCCGCAGTGTTCGACGAGTCACTGGGCAAATATACGGGCCCCCCGGTCTCCTTGCACTTAGATCCTAAGGTGGCCCCCATCCGTATGCACGCCAGGACGGTTCCGCTGTCAGTTAAGCCTAAAATCGATGCGGAACTGGACCACCTAGTAGCACAAGGCGTCCTGGAACCGGTCTCCCACGTGGCGTGGGAGACCCCTATAGTCGTGGTGGATAAGCCGAATGGGGCGGTCCGCATCTGCGCGGACTATAAATGTACTCTGAATAAAGCGCTACAGGACCACGCGTACCCGGTGCCTGTGGTTAGCCACGTACTAGCCACCTTAGGAGGGGCAAAGATCTTCGGCAAGCTTGATCTAGCCCAGGCCTATCAGCAGTTGCCAGTACATGAGGCGACTGCTGACGCACAAACAATAGTGACCCACCGGGGGGCATTCCGTGTGAAGCGTCTACAATTCGGGGTGAGTGTGGTGCCAGGATTGTTCCAGCAACTAATGGACTCTCTCCTCAAAGGGATTCCGGGCGTCACACCATTCTTCGATGATGTGATGATCGCCACCGCATCACCGGAGGACTTAGCAGAACGTCTCCGCGCAGTGCTCCGCCGCTTCCAAGACACGGGGCTTAAGGTCAAATGGGACAAATGCCGGCTGGGGGTGCCGTCAGTGGACTTTTTGGAGTTTATGGTGGATGCGGAGGACCTACACCCGACCCGGGACAAAATAAAGGCAATAGTGGAGGCCCCCCCACCGAAATCCAAGGCAGAACTACAGGCATTCATTCCTGGGGATCTTAAATTTCTACCACGCTTTCTTACCCCACAAGGCGGCGGTAGCAGAGCCCCTTCATCGGCTGCTGGACAAACAAGCCCCTTGGGAGTGGGGGCCCCGCCAGGCGGCCGCGTTCCACCATGTAAAAAAACTATTGATATCGAATACGGTCCTGGCCCACTTCAACGAGGCGCTACCAGTGGTTCTGGCTTGCGACGCCTCTCCTTACGGGGTTGGAGCCGTGTTGGCACACCGCCTGCCCGACGGCTGGGAGGTCCTGGTCGCCTACTATGCACGCACCCTATCGGCGGCGGAGCGGAACTACGCCCAGATCGATCGCGAAGGTCTCGCGATTGTGGCCGGGGTCAAGAAGTTCCACGACTTCGTCTATGGCCGGCCGTTCACCATCGTCACCGACCATCGCCCGCTCCTCGGCCTCTTCGCGCCCAACCGTCGGACACCACAGGTAATCTCCCCGCGAGTCCTGTGGTGGACCATCTTCCTCGCAGGCTACAACTATCAGATCCTGCACCACCCCGGTAAAGCCATGGGCCACGCGGACGCTCTCAGCCACCAGCCGCTACCTGAAGAGGTTGAGGATCCGGCCCCTGCCCACATGATCCTCCAGATGGAGGGCCTGCCTGAGGCCCCATTGCAGGCTGCGGACATTGCCCGCCGCTCGGCCCGGGACCCCGTCATCTCCCGGGTTCTGGGCTGGGTGGTGAGGGGGTGGCCTGGGAAGACAGACCCCAAGTTCATGGCATTTGCGACCCGACGAGATGAGTTATCTGCACACAAGGGCTGCCTGCTATAGGGGGACAGGGTCGTGGTCCCCAGTGGGCTGCGGCAGAAAGTCCTCCAGGCGCTGCACGAAGCGCACCCGGGCATCGTCAGGATGAAAGGGCTAGCAAGAAGCTACGTCTGGTGGCCGGGCATCGACGCGGAGGTGGAAGCCTGGGTGAAACGGTGCCAAGCCTGCCAAACCGTGCGACCCAGCCCACCAGGCGCGCCATCCCAATCCTGGGAAGCCACCCGCACCCCGTGGTCCAGACTCCATATAGACTTTGCCGGACCTTTCCAGGGACGGCTGTTCCTGGTCACGGTGGATTCATACTCCAAGTGGCTGGAGATAAGTCCTGTCTCTGCAACATCCGCTAAGGCCACCATCCGAGCCCTACGAAGGATCTTCGCCACGCATGGGCTGCCCGACACCATCGTCTCCGACAACGGGCCGGCCTTTACGTCCGAGGAATTCCAACAGTTCCTCCACAGCAACCTGATACAGCACATCAGGTCGGCGCCAGTTCACCCAGCGACCAACGGCCAAGCGGAGCGCATGGTCCGGACCGCAAAGGAAGCGCTGAGTCGGCTGGCTGACGGGGAATGGGAATGCTGCGTCGCCCGGTTCCTCCTGACCCAGCACACAACAC
>NW_015176471.1:745911-747099 GCF_001447785.1 Gekko japonicus | reverse complement strand
GGAAGAGCGAGGCGACAGAGGAAATAATGGAACACAAAAAGGAGGTGCCTGGGTGGATTGGGTGGTAAGGGGGTGGCCCACGGCCAAAGGAGACCCTGATTTTACGCCCTTTGCTTCTCGGAAGGATGAGCTGTCCGTCCACAAGGGATGTGTCATGTGGGGAAGTAGGGTGGTCATTCCTAAGCCCTTACGGGAACGGGTCCTCACCGCCCTGCACGAAGCGCATCCTGGGGTGGTGCGCATGAAAGCATTGGCCCGGAGCTACGTCTGGTGGCCGGGGTTGGACCGGGACATAGAGGACGTGGTGAAGAGGTGCCAACCTTGCCAGGCGTCTCGGCCAGAGCCTTCCCAAGCCCCGGAATGGGCCTGGGAATCTTCCCACCGCCCCTGGGCCCAGTTACACTTGGACGTTGCAGGACCGTTCCAGGAGCAACTTTTCTTTATCCTGCTGGATTCCATCAGGAAGTGGCTGGAGGTAGTTAGCGTGCCCTCAACCTCCTCGAAGTGAGCAGGGAGGAGAAGAGGAGTTGAGCCCTGAGCTCCCTCGTGTCACTTTGCTGTGGCAGCACGATGCAGAAGTCCACTCAGGTGGCCTCCTGAGCTCCCTCATGTCCGGGCATGGACCCCTCCCAGAGACCCAATGAACCACTGAACCTGGGGCAGTCAGGCGGGAGTTGGTGGCGGCGTCCTGGGGACGGTGCTCCGGGAGCTCCCGGGGAGGATGGAGACATCCCGAGGCCGCAAAGAAAGGCCTCTGCTTGGCAGCTCTACTCTGGGGAGTTTTATAACCTGTAGAAGAAGAAGAAGAGATTGGATTTATACCCCATGGCCCTTCACTACCCAAAGGTGTCTCAGAGCAGCCTCCAAACTCCTTTCCCCTCCCCTCCCCACAACAGGCACCCTGTGAGGTAGGTGGCCTTTTTTCATCCCGGAGATGGTCCTGGGGTGCTTTTTGAGTACGTTCAGTTCTTACTTTCCCTTTCTCCCCGTGTTGTTTGGGGAAACTTACGGCCTCTGGGTCATTGATTATCTTTTGGGGGGCCTTTTGACGGCCCATTTGAGCCCTTCCAAGTCCCCCCCCCCCAGGGATCTTCGTCTCTTCCTGAAACACAAATAAAAACACAGCATTTTCCGGAATTTTTAAAAGTACTCAGCCACTCGCTTACAGGCCATGCATTATAAGAACTA
>NW_015176471.1:734982-745879 GCF_001447785.1 Gekko japonicus | reverse complement strand
TCGGCATTCTCACTACTGTCGCCAATGCCAACCCCCAGGTCCAGGCTGGAGGTCTTCCGGGATGACGCTTGGATCTCCACGCCAAAGAGATTAGTGCCACAGTTCAGCCCTTCCGCTGAAAGCCTTGGCAGTAGAGTCGTCCCGTGACCGATATTCATGAGCCAGCCAGACGGCTTAACTAGCACTAGGTAGGATGTCCTCACACGCTTGGTCTGATCTGCTTATGCCTTGGTTTCCTGCCTGCTTATGCCCACTGCGCCCCCCTCCAAGACAGCTTGCAACACAAACAACAGACAACTGAAAATAGCGCCACCGATAAAGGCCCCGTAGAGACACTACCTTTCTTCATGGCCTCCATCGTGTCTGCTAGCTCTCGTGCGGCACAATTATTTGAATGATTAGATATTTATCCTCCCTCAATGGGAGGGGCCAAAATGAAAGTAAGTCAACCACCATCTGTGAGGCATCTGCGAGCTTTTTTGCGGACAAAGTCTTGTCGCTCCACCACCACCGTGGATACATTAAGAGAACCAAAGGCCTGTTGGCCATCTCTGGATTCAGTTTCCATCAACTTCAGCCGACTCCCCCGAGCTGAAGTCGACAAGATCCTGGGTGCTGCCAGACCGACCATGCGCCTCTTGGACCCGTTCCTGGAGCACCTTGGGATTTTTTCAGGTGCTTAAGAAATAATAAATATTATGCTAGGAAATTCTGCTGCAAAGACTTTATTTTAGTTTAGAAAAGGCTAGTGTTGCATATTAAACGTGTCCTGAAAAAAAACCCTGATATATATTTTTTTGATATTACATTCTGTTATAACTATACAGTGTCTTAACATAATTCATAAATGACTTGAAGATGGTTTACAACCCTGCTGATATTCACTGAACTAAAGCTAATTAAACAGAGAGGTGAAATTAAAGCTTTTCCAGTGAATTTAATAGTCTGATGGCCCCGCCACACGGGGGGGGGGGGGGGGGGGGCTAAAAGAGGCTGTGGTAACACTTTTCTTAAAGAAGTCCTCTTTAGATCCATTGGATCTTAACAATTACCACCCAGTTTCGAACCTTTCATTTCTGGGGAATGGAGAGAGTGGTGGCGGAGCAGCTACAGGGTTTTCTGGATGACAGACGTCTCCGGCCCCATTCCAGGCCACTGAACGAGCTCAGTGGGTCAGTCGTATGTGCCCTGCACTTGTGGGAGGAGCCGGTGGACACCAGAAAGAGAACACGTGCTGCTACTGATTTTACCGCCTTAATTTTGCGTGTACTGTATTTATTATCGCATTGTTACTCTGATCCGCTGTTCTGATCCGCTCTGAGCCTGAGGACAGGATATAAATCCAATTAATTAATTAAATAAATAGATTCTGCCCAGGCCACAGGACGAAGATGGCTTTGGTCACCCTCACGGGCGACCTTCGCAGGCCGCTGGATTGAGGCAGGTGGGCAGTGCTGCTGCTGCTACCGTTAGATTTGACAGCAGTGTTGGACACCATCGACCTTTGACCTGTTGGCCCACCACCTCACAGACATGGGAGTCCAGGGGGTAGCCTTGAAGTGGCCAACCTCCTTTCTCCAGGGTTGGGGACAGAGAGTAGTGCTAGGAGAGAAGGTATGGCCCTGGTACCCCCTGGTATGTGGGTTTCCTCAAGGGGCAATTCTCTCTCCCGTGTTTAACAGCTCTGAACCCCCTCACCCAGCTGGTGCAGAGTTCTGGGCTGGGCTGTCATCAGCATGCTGAGGACCCCCAGCTGTATCTGTTGATGGACAACCAGCCGGACTCTGTCCCCGACCCTATTTGGCTGGAAGACTGGAGGCTGTGGTTGGATGGTTGAAATCCATCAGCTCCTGGCTCTTGGCAGCATCCCTCTAACACCAACATCAACCCTCAAGGGTCTGGGTGTGACTCCAGATGCCTCCTTATCTATGGCATTCTTACAGCTGCAGCCAGTCAGACAACTGGCCCCCTACCTCTCCCGCCCTGACCTAGGCACAGTGATCCATGCAATGGTCACCTCTCAACTGGATTACTGGATTACTGGATAACTGGGTAAGTCACTCTATGTGGGGCTACCCTCGAAGTGGACCCGGGAATTACAGCTTGTCTAAAAGGCAGCCGTGCGGGTGCTGACGGGCACCCCAATAACTGCCCACATCCGACCAGTGCTTCGCCAGCTGCATTGGCCCCCAGCTGAGTACCGGATCCACTTCAAGGTGCTGGTTCCGACCTACAAGGCCCTAGATGGTCTGGGACCAGCGGGCCTGTGGGACCGCCTCTCACGGTATGTCCCCCAGAGGGCCTTGCATGGTGAAGATCAACACCTGCTGGTGATCCCTGGCCCCAAGGACATCCGGCTACCCGCAGCCAGAGCCAGGGCTTTGTTGGCACGGGCCCCTGCCAGGTGGAACTCTCTCCCTGGTGACATCCTTGTCCTTCAGCACCTCGGACAGTTCCGCAGGGCATGCCAAACAGAGAGGTTCTGGCAGGCTTATGGTCGAGGATAGCCATGGTCACCAACATCTCTGGCCCTAATGTGCCCTCCTCTACACAGGGGATCAAGGACAATTCACTTAATAGGTTTTAAGGGCTTTAATGGAACATTGGTTCTGTATGTTTTAATTATGTTTTTAATCTATGATGGCGGCATATAAATCGAATAAGAACAAGCGGGATGGTTATCTCATTCGTCACACCTTTGCTTCCTCTCCTCACCCCCTACCTCTCTCACACTATTTCTCCCCTCTGCCCCCCCTTTTCTTGCTCTCTATTTCTCCTCCATGCATGTGACTTCCTCTCTCTTTCTGACCTGTCATCTTTCTCTTTGTTTTTCTGCTTCCCCACTTCTTCACTCTTTCTCTCTCTCTCTCTTTCTGCTCCACCCCTCAAATGTCCAGGAATTTCCCAACCTGGAGTTGGCAACCCTATTTATTTATTTAGCAGCCAATTTACCTTTATCTGCCTCTCTGTCCATCTCCACCCCCCAGCCTCTACCTAGGAAAATTACAGTCTTTCTCCACAGTGGGGACCAAAGTAGCTTTCATTATTCCCTACTCCTTTTTATCTGCACAACAACCCTGTGAGGTTGGTTAGGCTGAATATGTGACTCGTCCAAAATCACGTAGCCACCTTCCACTGCAAGATGGGGATCTCAACCTGGGTCTTGCAGACCCTACTTTCAAGCTCTAACTGCTGCACCTCACTGGCTTTCATAGGGTGGCTGCTGCTGAGTTATGCAAATCAGGGGGGACCTGGCAACCCTAGACTACTACAGTAAATAGAGGGGGTAGCAGTATGGCAATAATAATTACAATAGAATTACTGCAAACCATGCAAACATTATAGAATCCAATATAACATGCAGTCAAAATGCATGTTTAGCTCGTGAAGCTGAAAATATTTCCTTTTCATGTCACTCCAAATACCATAATGGTATATCCATATCAGAGTATGTAACCTCCACCACAACGGTGGGATCTGTACAGTTGGGTTTGAGATTTTTATACGGGCTGATTTCTGTATTATTTCCAAACTTTTATTTTAAAAAAAAGAATATCCAGACTTGGACTGTTTTGGATTGCTAGCTGGGGAGGGGAATGCGCAGATCTGCCCTCGCAGAGGAGGGAGAGCTTGTACCTGAATAAAACCTGATCCTAAAGCTGCCACTGGACTCCTTTGGATTGCTAAAACTGGCTCGGTTCGAATACCTTCAAATTCAGCATTTGATGGATGACCCACAAATTAAAACCTACTTAAGGAAGCCCCTTACCAGATTTGAAACCAGAACAGAAAAAAGTATTAAACTCTAAGTTTTACCAAATACTTTTGGGCACACAGAGCAATAAAACTATGTGCTACCTGAAAGCCTGGCAAAAAGATGTCAAAATAGACCCGTCACCTGAATTATGGGAAACAATTTGGCAAACACATGCCAAGATATCTAAGTCCCAAACTATTCAGGAAGCAGCATACAAAGTGCTCTATCGATGGTATCTAACTCCGGCCAAGTTATCCGGGATGTATCCCCAAGCGTCCCCTCCATGTTGGAAGAAATGTGGGAGCAAGGCCACTTTCTACCGTAATTGGTTGGACTGCCCACTCATGGCCAAATTTTGTGAAGAAATCGTGCAACAAATAGAGAGATTAACAGGATATGCCTTACCTTTGGCTTCTGCGCAGCTGCTCCTTGTTGGATGGCCGGGAGATGGTATGGCTAAAGAATAAAGCAACCAATAAATGTGTTAACAACAGGAGCAAAGACAACAGTAGCCCAAGAGTGGAAATCTACCACTCCCCCTACAGCCCAACAATAGCTGCCCAAGTTATGGGATTACTTTCTGTTAGAGAAACTCAATATGATTACTACCGGAGACCCAGTTGAAAGAGAAACGTGGGTACTAATGGATAAATGATACCCGGTTCTAGAATAGCTAGATGTAGATAAGCTTGAATGGGAATCCATAACAAAATTTAAACTACTAGCTTTAGGTTAATGTACCAGTTGGTCAAAATTTAGCTGTAAAAAGGTACTAAGGACATTGGCAGTCCTTTAGGATCACAATTTAGCTCGTGTAGCTGAAAATATTTCCTTTTCATGTCACTCTAAATACTATAATGGTATATCAATATCAGAGTATGTAACCTCCACCACAACGGTGGGATCTGTAAAGTTGGGATTGAGGTGTTTATAAGGGTTGATTTCTGTATTTTTTCCAAACTTTTATTAAATAAAATATGAATATCCAGACATGGACTGTTTTGGATTGCTAGCTGGGGAGGGGAATGCACAGATCTGCCCTCGCAGAGGAGGGAGAGCTTGTACCTGAATAAAACTTTTTTTAAAATAAATTTATTTTTCATGTTTTCACCTTTACATTCCTTGTGATCTCATCTCTATTAACATAATACTGGAATGTATTCTAAAAATTTCAATAAAAAATATTGGGGGAAAAAATCTCTATTAACATAAATCATAGGTAATCGTTTCTTTCTTTACCTCTGATATAGTAATTTCACTAGCATTTGGTTGAATTTCATACTTTTCTTTTATATTTTAGCCAGTGATATATATTTTTCCATCTTTTCCAAAATACCTCTTCTGGTTTATTATTCAATATTAAGCTAAGCTTATCCATTTCTGCAAGTTCCAGAATCTTATGCTTAAGTTCTCTTACATATGGTATGGCTTTCGACTTCCATCGTCTCGCTATCAGTATTCTTGCTGCTGTTAGGATGTATATTACTATGCGTTTGTGGTTTTTCATCTTATCCGGAATCATATTTAATAAATATATCTCGGGATTTAAAGGGATATTTAGTTTAAGTACTTCTAGAAAAATCTTATGGATTTTTTTCCACAAGGGCTGTATTTGACTGCATCTCCACCAGATATGGAGGTATGTACCTATGTTTTCCCCACATCTCCAACATTTATTTGAAGCTTTGGGGAAGCATTTAGCAATTTTGTCAGGGGTCCAATGCCACCTGTAAAACATTTTATAAATATTTTCTTTATATGAAGTTGCCTTCATGTATTTTATTGATCTCCACGTTTTATGCCATTGATCTTAAAGCTGCCACTGGACTGCTTTGGATTGCTAGCTATTGGGGGGGGGGTTGCGCAGCCTGATGCCAGTAGAAAGTGTTAACCAGCCTCCAGGACTATTTCAGCCACACCAACCTTTTCAACCACACTCCAGCAGTCAGCAGTACATCCAGCAATATATAGTACCACGCCACACAGTTCTTTGTAGTGAACTATATACAGTTTATTCACAGAATATACAATGCTCTGTCAAAGTGCTTCGCCAGACGCCGTGATTCACAAAAGGAATACCCTGGACTGCACTTGTCTACTAATATACATATTTACAACCAATCAGCTTTGAGCTGAGTCATGCCTGTGGCCTCACACCATAAACTGGTCTAAACCGGCCTGGACAGGCTTCCAGCAGTCTCACTGCTGTCACTTAGATCACACAGATCTGACAGTGTATATTAACAGTTCAACAGGGGGGACGTGCAGATCAGCCCTTGCAGAGGAGAGAGAGCTTGTACCTGAATAAAACTTGATCTTAAAGCTGCCACTGGACTGCTTTGGATTGCTAGCTATTGGGGGGGGGACGTGCAGATCAGCCCTGGCAGAGGAGGGAGAGCTTGTACCTGAATAAAGCTTGGTCTTAAAGCTGCCACTGGACTGTTTTGGATTGCTAGCTATGGGGGTGGGGAATGCACAGATCTGCCCTCGCAGAGGAGGGAGAGCTTGTACCTGTACAAAATTTGATCTTAAACGCGCAGCTGTGCTACTTTAGATTGGTAGCTATGGGGGGGGGACGTGCAGATCTGCCTTCGCAGAGGAGGGAGAGCTTGTACCTGAGTAAAACCTAGTCTTAAAGGTGTTACTGGACTGTTTTGGATTGCTAGCTATGGGGGAGGGGAATGCTCAGATCTGCCCACACAAAGGAGGGAGAGCTTGTATCCGCTGCGTGTGGGGGGATGCGCACTCCGGTCCGAGTGGCACAGTGGCCCTTCCCCCTTTAAAGTAGCCATCCTCTGCTCAGGCTCCGACATGTGTGGCCAGCCCGGGGCCCCGAGCTGCTTGGCCAGGATGCAGCACCTCCGCCCAAGAGGGGCTCCGGCTGACCACTGAGTTGCAGGGAGCTGAGGGGGGGGGGCAGGCACCTCTGTCTCCCAGGGCTGTGATGGAGGGTCGCAAACAGAGGATTTGGCCAGTCCTGGTACTCCCGACTCATTTTGCTTTGTTGTGCCTTGAAAGGACCGATGATGATGATGATGATGATGATGATGATGATGATGATGATGATGGTGATGATGATTTCAATCATGATCATGCAGAGGAACTTGGTTATGACCTACGAGCTATCTAATGAAACCTTCCGTGTGAGACAGCTACTTCTGCGTGAGATAGCTTGGCGCTGATTGTTGATTCATGCTCCGGGAACAACTCGGCCAGATCTGTGTTGCAAAGATCATGGGCTGTAACAGCGTTTTTGCGACCATGATGGTGCATCGGATTTCTTGCAAGTTCTTCCTCTGTCTGGCACGCCAATACCCTAGGAGCATGTGAGCCTCCGGATCACACATTTTTGTCCTAGCTCGGGAATGGTCCTTTCAAGGTCACCTCGATAACTGGATAACTGGGTAAGTCACTCTGTGTGGGGCTACCCTTGGAGTGGACCCGGGAATTACAGCTTGTCTAAAAGGCAGCCGTCCGGGTGCTGATGGGCACCCCAATAACTGCACACATCCGACCAGTGCTTCGCCAGCTGCATTGGCTCCAAGCTGAGTACCGGATCCACTTCAAGGTGCTGGTTCCGACCTACAAGGCCCTAGATGGTCTGGGACCCGCGTACCTGCGGGACCGCCTCTCACGGTATGTCCCCCAGAGAGCCTTGCATGGTGAAGATCAACACCTGCTGGTGATCCCTGGCCCCAAGGACATCCGGCTACCCTCAGCCAGAGCCAGGGCTTTGTTGGCACGGGCTCCTGCCAGGTGGAACGCTCTCCCTGGTGACATCCACGCCCTTTGGCACCTCGGACAGTTCCGCAGGGCATGCCAAACAGAGAGGTTCTGGCAGGCTTATGGTCGAGGATAGCCATGGTCACCAACATATCTGGCCCTAATGTGCCCTCCTCTACACAGGGAATCAAGGACAATTAAATTCGCCATCTGAATTTTTTGGAAGCTGTTTAGAGTGTATTTAATAGGTTTTAATGGGTGTAATGGAACATTGGTTCTGTATGTTTTAATGATGTTTTTAATCTATGATGGCGGTATATAAATATAATAATAATAATCATCAGGGGTCATTTCGTAGAAAAAGAGGTGCAGGAGCTCATTAGCATAAATCATTAGCATAACCTATTTGCATATGCCACACCCAATGACATCACTGGAAGTGTGTCAGAAGGCAACACCCACCTCTCAGGCTCCACCCCAAATTCTAATAAGAACAATTCTAAGGATATTGGAAACGCAACATAAAACCTGTAGCGTGTAAATATACAAAAGGCTATTGAACGTAAGGAAACAAATGGAACTACTAGACTCGGCTGAGATAACTAGAAACAATCTTGACGTAAAATATGCATTCACACACACTGGCCCAATGAAATTAAGACATCTGGCATGGAAACTTAAAAAACAACGAACGGAAAGGTACATCCACAACATCCGAAACCAGGTAACTTGAAGACATCACCAGAAGATATAGTAAAAGTGCTGGAGACACTCTATGCCTCTCTTCACACTTCAACACAGCCCACGGAGGAGGATATTGTCAAGTATTTGGAAACGGAAACAGTGATTCCAACTATTTCAGAAGACCATCGAACGTTTCTTGATGCACTGATCACACTTAAAGAAGTGGAACAGACCATCAAAGAAGCTCAAAAACAACAAGGCTCCGGGGCCAGATGGCCTCCAGACGGAATATGACAAAATGTTTCTACCTGATCTAGCACAATCGCTTTTGGAGACGTACAACAAGATTTCGACAGATGTAACGCTGCCGGACACATGCTCATTGGCAATCATGATACTACTGCCAAAAAAGGAAAGAGACGCAACCGACCCAAAGTCCTATCGCCCGATATCCTTGCTCAATGCGGACTATAAAATTTTTGCAGCTATTCTTTCTGCTAAGCTCAGCTCAACCATATTATTGGTGCCTACATACATAGTGACTACACGGGATTCATCCCAGCACGTGATATAACGGATAATATCAGAAAGCCTTTGAACATCATCCACCTTAGCAAAACTGGACCACAATACGACTCTCTGCTGTTAACGCTTGATATTGAAAAGGCGTTCGATACCGTAGAGGTCAAATTTTAATCCTACAACAAATGGAGACATCTTCCGCAGAGCGATCAAAGCAATTTATTCGAAACCCAGAGCAACATTCAAAGTCAATGAACGTACATCAAACAATATACCTTTACAACAGGGCACTAGACAAGGATGCCCGCTTTCACCATTACTATTCGATTTGTATGGAACCCCTAGCTGCAGCAATTTGTGTGAACTCCAATATAACAGGCATCTCTGTCAGTGGGAAAGAATTTAAAGTTAGACTCCTTGCCGATGACCTAACAATATATGTGACGAACCCTGAATCCTCTTTACAGGAAATCCAGCGCACACTGCAGATACCCCTGAATCTGGCTGTGAGACAATGTGCAGGCCCTTCCAGAAAGTTTGAGACAATGTGCAGGCCCTTCCAGAAAGGCAGCTTGGCCGCCCCTGCCCTCCACGTCTATTACACGGCAGCAAAACTGTCTAACCTGGTGAGACAATATCACGGCTGACGCTTCGGACTGGACAATATTGGAAGGAACATTTCTTCAGTTTACCAGATTCAGATAAATGTTATGGCGAGATAAATCATATCAAACATTAAAAGGCTTGAATAACCCCCTTTTATGCTCAAAATTTGGTCTAAAAATAAAGCAAAACTTTTAGCGAATAGATCTAAGCTCAGTACTTTCACAGGTCAGAAATGGCTCATGCCAGCCAGAGAACGGAATTCGTACAACACATGGAAAACTGCAGGGCTAACAAGATTGGTTGATTAACAAGACAAAACCAACCTGGCTTCCAAACCGGATCTAGAAGTGAAAGATAAAACCAAACTGGCTTGGTTCGAATACCTTCAAATTCACACTTGATGGATGACCCACAAATTAAAACCTACTTAAGGAAGCCCCTTACCAGATTTGAAAAACTCTTAATGAAACCAGAACAGAAAAAAGGGTTAATATCTAAGTTCTACCAAATACTTTTGGGCACAAAGAGCAATAAAACTATGTGCTACCTGAAAGCCTGGCAAAAAGATGTCCAAATCGACCTATCACCTGAATTATGGGAAACAATTTGGCAAACACATGCCAAGATTTCAAAGTCCCAAACTATTCCGGAAGCAGCATACCAAGTGCTCTATCGATGGTACCTAACTCCGGCCAAGTTATCCAGGATGTATCCCCAAGCGTCCCCTCCATGTTGGAAGAAATGTGGGAGCAAGGCCACTTTCTACCGTAATTGGTGGGACTGCCCACTCATGGCCAAATTTTGGGAACAAATCATGCAACAAATAGAGAGATTAACAGGATATGCCTTACCTTTGGGCCCAGTGCTGCTGAGGTTGCAGGTGGTGATGGTAGATGGTACGCCTAAAGAATAAAGCAACCAATAAATGTGTTAACAACAGGAGCAAAGGTAACAGTAGCCCAAGAGTGGAAATCTACCACTCACCCTACAACCCAGCAATGGCTGCACAAGTTATGGGTTTACTTTCTGTTAGAGAAACTCAATATGACTACTGCCAGAGACCCAGTTGAAAGAGAAACATGGGTACTAATGGATAAATGGTACCCTGTTCTAGAACACCTAGATGTAGATAAGCTTGAATGGGAATCCATGACAAAATGTAAGCTACTAGCTTTAGGTTAATGTACCAGTTGGTCAAAATTTAGCTATAAAAAGGTACTAAGGACATTGGCAGTCCTTTAGGATCACAATTTAGCTCGTGTAGCTGAAAATATTTCCTTTTCATGTCACTCTAAACACTATAATCCTTATACTAATAGAGAAAGGTGCCCCCTGCGTGCGGATATATAAATCCGCACATCGGGGGCACCTGGGGGGCACAAAATCTGAAAACTTAAAAAAAACTATCGGGGGGATATTTAAATCCCCCCAAAACTAAAAGAGCATTCCCTGCGCATGCGCAGGGAACGCTCTGCGACCTACCTCGCTTCAGTGCGGCGGCGGTGGGGGGGAGGGAAGCGGTGGCCACACGAAGGGGGGGGAAGAGAGCCGAGGTTACGCGGAGCCGGGAGGGGGGGGAGAGAGACTGCCGAGGCCCGGCGGATG
>NW_015176471.1:724908-734726 GCF_001447785.1 Gekko japonicus | reverse complement strand
GAGGGAGAGCTTGTACCTGAATAAAACTTGATCCGAAAGCTGCCACTGGACTGCTTTGGATTGCTAAAACTGGCTTGGTTCGAATACCTTCAAATTCAGCACTTGATGGATGACCCACAAATTAAAACCTACTTAAGGAAGCCCCTTACCAGATTTGAAAAACTCTTAATGAAACCAGAACAGAAAAAAGGATTAAAGTCTAACTTTTACCAAATGCTTTCGGGGACACAGAGCAATCAAACTATGTGCTACCTGAAAGCCTGGCAAAAAGATGTCCCAATTGACCTGTCACCTGAATTATGGGAAACGATTTGGCAAACACATGCCAAGATTTCAAAGTCCCAAACTATTCAGGAAGCAGCATACAAAGTGCTCTATCGATGGTATCTAACTCCGGCCAAGTTATCCAGGATGTATCCCCAAGCGTCCCCTCCATGTTGGAAGAAATGTGGGAGCAAGGCCACTTTCTACCGTAATTGGTGGGACTGCCCACTGATGGCCAAATTTTGGGAACAAATCGTGCAACAAATAGAGAGAGTAACAGGATATGCCTTACCTTTGGGTCCAGTGCTGCTGAGGTTGCAGGTGGTGATGGTAGATGGTACGGCTAAAGAATAAAGCAACCAATAAATGTGTTAATAACAGGAGCAACAGCAACAGTAGCCCAAGAGTGGAAATCTACCACTCCCCCTACAACCCAACAATGGCTGCACAAGTTATGGGATTACTTTCTGTTAGAGAAACTCAATATGACTACTACCAGAGACCCAGTTGAAAGAGAAACATGGGTACTAATGGATAAATGGTACCCAGTTCTAGAACAGCTAGATGCAGATAAGCTTGAATGGGAATCCATAACAAAATTTAAACTCTAAATACTATAATGGTATATTAATATCAGAGTATGTAACCTCCACCACAATGGTGGGATCTGTACAGTTGGGTTTGAGATGTTTATAAGGGTTGATTTCTGTACTATTTCCTAACTTTTATGGAACAAAAAATACGAATATCCAGACTGGACTATTTTGGATTGCTAGCTGGGGAGGGGAATGCGGAGATCTGCCCTCAAAGAGGAGGGAGCGCTTGTACCTGAATAAAACTTGATCTCAAAGGTGCCACTGGACTGCTTTGGATTGCTAGCTATTGGGGGGGGGCATGCAGATCAGCCCTCGCAGAGGAGGGAGAGCTTGTACCAGAGTAAAACCTGGTCTTAAAGCTGCCACTGGACTGTTTTGGATTGCTAGCTATGGGGGAGGGGAATGCGCAGATCTGCCCTCACAGAGGAGGGAGAGGTTGTACCTAAGTAAAACCTGGTCTTAAAGGTGCCACTGGTATGTTCTGGATTGATCGTACCTGAATACAACTTGGTCTTGCTAGCTATGGTGGGGAGGGAAGTGTGTAGATTGGTGCTTTCAGAGGAGGAAGAGCTTGTATCCGCTGCGTTTGGGGGGATGAGTGCTCCGGTCTGAGTGGCACGCTGGCCCCTTCCCCCTTTAAAGTAGCCATCCTCTGCTCAGGCTCCGACTTGTGTGGCCAGCCCGGGGCCCCGAGCTGCTTGGCCAGGATGCAGCACCCCCGCCCAAGAGGGGCACCGGCTGACTACTGAGTTGCAGGGAGCTGAGAGGGGGGGCAGGCACGTCTGTCTCCTGGGGCTATGATGGAGGGCCTCGGACAGAGAATTCGGCCAGTCCTGGTACTCCCGGCTCATTTTGCTTTGTTGTGCCTTGAAAGGACCCCTAATAATAATGATGATGGTGATGATTTCAATCATGTTCATGCAGAGGAACTTGATTATGACCTACGAGCTATCTAACGAAACCTTCCGTGTGAGACAGCTACTTCTGCGTGAGATAGCTTGGCGCTGATTGTTGATTCATGCTCCGGGAACAACTCGGCCAGATCTGTGTTGCAAAGATCATGGGCTGTAACAGCGTTTTTGCGACCATGATGGTGCATCGGATTTCTTGCAAGTTCTTCCTCTGTCTGGCACGCCAATACCCTAGGAGCATGTGAGCCTCCGGCTCACACATTTTTGTCCTAGCTCGGGAAGCAAACTAATGTATGCAGCAGCCAAATGGCTCACTCACAACTTTAATGCCAGTTGAATTTTTGCTCACAAGACTCCACAGCTTGAGGGAGCATGGCCCCCCAGCCCGGGAGGATTTGGGACCGCCCCATTATCAGGTCGCCGGCGTACCTATGGAGAGGCCACAGTGCCAGAGAGCCCTCGGCCTGCAGCACCAGCCCCATGACGGAGTGTGTTGGCACTGCACAGTTCTCAGGTTGCCAGACATGGCAGGCTCCAGGCAGGGAGTTCATGCCATCACCAACACCCACCCCAAACCCCCTGGGAGGATTTGCATCCGGCCAGCGGTGCTCCCTCTAAGCTGTGGGGTCTTGTGAGCAAAAATTCTATGTTGGGAGCGACTGGCATTAAAGTTGTGAGCATAAATTAGTTTGCTCTGGAGCCCTCCTTCCTGAGTGATGACAAAAAGGTGTGAGCTGGAGGCTAAGAAAAACTGTGAGCTAGCTCACACTAACTCAGCTTAGAGGGAAGACCGCCAGCCAGTAACCACATTGCCAGCAGGAAGAATGGAAAGACACGGTTGGTGGCTCTCATCGGGGAGACAATGTCAGCATCCACAAACAGAATCCACTCGGAGGAAAAATAACAGGGGGGAGTTTGTGCTGCTATCACCTTGGCAACGGGGAGAGTGTGGTGTGTGAGGCGATAAACCCGCCCACAATGTGGTGGACACAGAGCCCCGCATGACTGTCCTGAGCCCAAAGAATGGGCTCGTGACAGACACAGAAAAAACGTCCCCATGAGTGTGAGAGGAGCGAGGGCAGCATTCTCCGGGCCAGTGGTGCATGAGGGAGAGAGGGGTTGGTCAGGGAGCACAGAATATGTCCCATGAGCGGGACCCCACTTCATGTAGAGACAACACAAGGATACGGGGGTCCTTTGAAATGGAGAGGGGTGAGAAGACCCCAGGCCACTACTCTGGAACAGGGCAGGCCCTGAAACCCCGAGGAGAAGAGGAGGGGAGCTTGAAAGGGAGAGGAGGAAGGCACCCCAGGAACTATCTCAAGAACATTGCAGGGACAGGAGAGACGGGGGTCTGGTGGGGGTCTTCAATGGAGGCCAAGCAGCAAAGCGAGCCCAGGCAGGAACTCTAGAACTCTTTGCACAGAGGCAGCCCAAGGAGAAGTGGGGTGGCCTCTGAGATGGAGAGGAGGGAGGCAGCCCCTGGCAGTAGCTCTGGAGCAATTCAGGCACAGAGGACCCCAGAAGAGGTGTACAGGCGGGCATCTGAGATGGAGAGCAGTGAGGCAGCCCAGGCCGTCGCTCTGGAATGGGGCAGGCACAGGCGCCCCAAGGAGGAGACGTAGAGGGGTGTTTGAAATGGAGAGCAGTGAGGCAGCCCAGTGTGTGAATCTGGAACAAGCCCCTGAGAGCAATCCCTCGTTTTCTCACCATAGTGTGTTTGTGTGTGTGTGTGTGGGGGGGGACACCAAGGAAAACGGAATGTGTAGTGTATCAGGCCCTGACAGGGCCGGGCATGCCTGGACTTGTTCAGGCACAAATACCTCTAGCTTCAGACCAAAAGACAACGGGCAAGTTGGATCCTAGCCAGGCCCAATGAAAGGGCTAGGTCCCAAGCCAAGAGGCCAATAGGTCTCTTGGTTACTGTAAATAGCCTATCGGGAGTGGGTTGTGTGTGTGGTGGTGGGTTTTCCTTGAGGGAATATAAGCCGGCCTGCGAGCCGGTTAAGGTGTCTTTATTCCTGACTCAATAAAGGTATGCTAAGCTGAAATCACTCTCCGGATGCATACTTTTCAGAATGAAAAAGAGAAAAACCCTCAGAGAAGCAGACAGCATCCAAGGAAATCCAGCTAAAGATAAACTGTATGCGAAAGGCGGATCCAATCCCAATTTTCCCCACCCTTTGCAGCAATGTAACCTGTTGAAAGTGTGTGGGTAAGGATAGAGAGAGGGGGGAAAGAAGGGAACATTGTTGTGGGGGTATACTACAAATCTCTGATCCAACCGGAGGAACTGGATGATGCATTTGTACAACAGCTTGCTAAACTTTCACAGAGAGAGGATGTTGTAGTTACGGGAGATTTCAACTATCCAGATCTTTGCTGGAAATCTAACTCTGCTAGACAGGGGGCATCCTGCAGATTCTTGAATAGTCTTGTGGACAACTTCATCTCTCAGAAGGTGGAGGTGGGAACCCGAGGATATCTGCTGTCCTCGATTTAATCCTAACAGGGAAGAACTGGTTGATGAAGGGAACGTTGTGCGGTCCTTGGGGAATAGTGACCATGCCAGCTTGGAATTTGACATAGAGAAGGATGTGAAACCAGGACATAGTAGGGCTCGTATCCTGGACTTCGGGAAAGCTGATTTTAAAAAAACTCAGAGAAATATGAGGTAGGATCCCATGGCTGGAAATGCTGAGGGGGAAATCTGCACAGGAAGGATGGGAGATGCTGAAAAATGAAGTGCTTAAGGCACAATTGCTGTTAATGCAATCTTAGGATGCATTAACAGAAGCATTGTGTCCAGATCACGGGAGGAGGTAGTTCCGCTCTATTCTGCTATGGTCAGGCCGCACCTGGAGTCCTGTGTCCAGTTTTGGGCACCACGTATTAGGAAGGAGGTTGACAAGCTTGAGCGTGTCCAGAAGAGGGCAACCAGGATGGTGAGAGGGTTGGAATCCAAGTCTTACGAGGAAAGGCTGAAAGAATTGGGCATGTTTAGCCTGGGAAAGAGAAGGCTTAGAGGGGACATGATTGCAGTCTTCAAGTATTTGAAGGGCTGTCATGTAGAAGATGGAGCAGATCTATTCTCTCTTGTTCCGGATTGCAAGACTAGATCTAATGGGTGGGAATTACAAGGGAGTCATTACCGGCTAAATATCAGGAGAAACTTCCTAACTGAAAGAGTGGTTGAGCAGTGGAGCAGACTGCCTCGGGAGGTGGTGGGTGCTCCTTCGCTGGACATTTTCAAGTGGAGGCTGGACGACCATCTTTTGGGTATGTTGTAGGGCTATCTTTCAGCTATGCTCCTGCAGAGGCAGGGGGTTGGACTAGATGACCTGCAAGGTCCCTTCCAACTCTTAACATTCTACGATTCTATGAAACAAACCGGAGGAAAATGAGCTGGAGTATGGGAACGCAGGGAAAGCAAAAAACCCCTTTCCACTGACTGACTTAAGCAACCTAACCCCCCCCACACACACACACACATGCCCAGCCGAAAAGCTTTTTCCCAATTGCAAGGTGCACCCTCTCCGCCCAAAACCCCCAATGCGAACGAACAAGATGTCCTGCACTTATATATCTTGGGCTAGTTTCTTCATATACTCTGTGTGTCTGGCGAAGAGAGCTCTGTCTCTTGAACGCTTATGCTACAATAACGTTGGTTTGTCTTAAAGGTGCTACTGGGCTATCTTCCACTGCCGACCCTCCCTCTGAAAATTTCTTGTAAGCCGTAGTAAAGGCCATCTGAACGTTCTCTTTCACCTCGTCTTCCTCACTGGAGCTGCTCCGCCTGCATGGCATTTTTGGCAGCTTCTGCATGACGTCTTCCTTGCTGTGGCCCAGGCTAGAAGGCATAATAATAGGTCAGAATATTGCAGATGCGGGGAAACAAATGCTAAGGGTTTGGTTTTTTTAATGTCCAAAAGTTCAAAACAGGCGTGGGGGTCATTAGGCCTTCCCCTTCTTTCTGCCTGACCCTTCACACACCGGCTGTATCTCTCCCTGACAGGAACAATACAAGCCCCAGCGTCCTCTCCTCCTCCTCCCCCTCCCCCTCTTGAGCTCCTGGTGTGTGAGGAAGGACAGGGGGAAGTACCAGCTCGGCTGGCCAGCTCCTGCCGTTCATTCCCGTCCCCGCAGGGTCCCCTGGAAGTAGCCGAGAGCCTCCCTTTAGTTAGCTGCTTCTCCAGATGTCTCTTGGCGTCAGATGTCTGAGGTCTTCCCAGTTCACACTAGCTCAGCTTAGAGGGAACACTGCTCCGGAGCCCTCCTTCCTGAGCTGAGACAAAAATGTGCGAGCCGGAGGCTAAAAAACCGTGAGCTAGCTCGCACTAACTCAGCTTAGGGGGAACACTGCTCTGGAGCCATCCTTCCTGAGCGAAGGCAAAAAAACCTGTGAGCCGGAGGCTAAAAAACTGTGAGCTAGCTCGCACTAACTCAGCTTAGAGGGAACACTGCCCACCACTGAAGCTGCCGCCGTTCCCAGTCATGGATCAGGGGCTCTTGGCATTTAAAAATCCATCTAAAATGGCAGCGGCATCCCCATCCAGTTTAGAAATGAAATCTGGGCAGAAAAGGAGGGGAATGCGAAGGGGCAAGATGAGGAGAGTGCAGACGGGGGAGAAATGGGGCGAAGGGACGGCCAGCTGCTCCTGTGCCCCCCTGCGTTCAGTGGAGCACCTGCCCGGTTGCCCTCTCCGCTGGCTTTGCTACAGAGATGCCACACACACACACACACACCACGCACGCACCTCTCCGTTGTGTAAATGCTAAGGACTCTGACTGCTTTGAAGCTGAGGGAGTCGTCATTAAGGAGGAGCTTAGTTAAGACGGGAGGAAAGGTGCTTTCCCTAGTCCTAATTAATTATCCCCCACTTACTGAATGAACAGTAGGGGAGGTGGAATTAGGGTCAGTGGATCCATGCCGATCCCTGGCTCCTCCTCACAGATCCTGGGGAGGCGGGGAAACACCCTGCTCTCACACGCTCTCTCTCAGGATTGGGACTAGAGGCATCGTTTCCTCTTAGGAAGGGACCACAGGCTCGGCTCGGGAGCCAAACTGCGACTCTTTCACATGTGTTGTGCGGCTCCCGGCAGGGCGGCTGGGGAAGCGAAGGAGAGGCAGGCCTCCCCGATCAGTCTTCCCTTCCCCAGCCAGTGTTCCCCTCCCTGGGTAGGCTTGAGGTGGGTGGGGGAGCAGAGAAAGAAAGCAACTTTAAATGCATTCTCAAAGCGCACACCCCCCACACACACCCCACTGCCGGGCTTGGAAAAGGCATTTTGCCTCTTTAAACCCTTTCTCCAAGCCAAGCCAGCTGGCATGGGGGTGTGGGAGGCTTTTTTAATATATATAATTTTTATTGCTTTTTCACTACAAACGACAGGAATAGGGGCTGGGAAACCATCTCGCTAAAACAACAAAGCTAAACAAGGATCTATTGCGATAAAATAGCTCGTTACAAGGTTACCCGTAGCTTTAACCATCAAGATGAAGGTTAAGATTAACTATTTCAATGGTAAATCAATATAAACAGTATTAGCCCAAATAGGTGAGGTATGGCATTTTACAATTAATGATGTTCAACATTCAGTGTCCAGGATTATTTATTTTTCTTCTTCCCTTTACGCTTATCATGGTCCCAAGAGACTTTAAGTAGTTTGGGGGCAGCTTCTCCCCTTTCAGATTCTGAGTCCTCTCCTGAGGAACTGATCGATGAACTGGTAGAATTTCCCGATCCGTATTCGCTGCTGTCATTCTCTGGCTTGTCATCCTCTTCTTTTCCTTTCGCTTCCTCAGTTTTTTGATGTTTCTCCAAAAATGCTTTAGCTTTTGCAACAGAGTCTATCTTTTCTTTGTTATCCTTAAAATTGAAGATAAGTCCCTCTGTTATTATCCATCTGTAGGAGGTGGAATTTTTCCGTAGAAAAGTCGTCCGTTTTTTATACTGTCGCCTCTTCTTTCTTATCTTGAAGGGGATGTCTTTCAAAAATTTTGTCTCTCCACCTTTGATTTTTAGAGTAATCCCGTTAGTTGCTTTAAGTATTGCATCTCTGATAGAAATCTTGGAGAAATCTTTCACCGGGCAGATTATTTTTCTTGATGTAGTCTGGATACGTCCGATAGACCACATCCATCTCGCTTTGTAAAAACTTTGCTTTGAGATCTACTACCGGTGCCAGCGCTTCACTTAAGATCTCCTTGAGATTTTCATCTTTCTGTTCCGGGATACCCTGAAATCTCAGGATATATAAGGATTTTTCCATTTGAAGTAATATTCCATTTGAAGACTCTGAGAGTCTCTCTTTTCTCTTTTCTCACCACCTCCAGCCTCTATTTCAATGCTTTTGTCTTAGCATCAACTTTTTCAACAATTTTGCTGTTTTTTCTGCTTTTGCATTAGTTTTTTTCAGCTTCTTTTGGAGAGACTCAGTTATTGTTAATTTGAGTCATCTGGTCCAGTAGAGGGCGCAATGCAGTAGCTAACATGTTAGGGAAGTCTATGGCTGCTTCTGTTTTGGAAGCTGATGCTGTTGAGCTATCAGTTGCTGAAGGTCTCACTTTCGGCACCATTTTTCAGCCCGCTGTAAGATTGTTTACTTTAGGAAGAAGTTTGGAAAAGTCTCTGGAAGTTTATTAAATCTTACTCTTAGCCCATTCTCCACTCTGTTTGGGCTATGTAATGCTTTCTAGTCGACTCCCTCCCGTCTGCCTCTTGAAATCGCTTTTCCCCCAGCCCAGCTTCACCCCCTCTGCTTTTAAGTTTGAGGTTTTGGGAGAGATTGCCCGCGTGGATGTTTGCCTGATTTAAGATCACATGAGCTCACGCTTCATCAGTGACTTGCTTGGGAAAGGTAGGGAACATGCTAGGTCGCTTGTTCGCTCGTCCCAGTGTGCGCCTCTAATGCCATTGTGGGTCTCGCAGCAGCGGGAGCTCTCGGGGGGGGGGGAAGGAGCCTCAATCCCTTGGCCATCGCCTCAGGAGCAACACGGGGGCGTGGGGGGCTTGGAGGATGCATTTAAAGTTAAAGTTGCCTTCTTTCCCCCTCTCCTTCCCGCCCCCATCTGTTTGCTTTCTTTCCACTTTGTTTCTTTCCACCTTTAAGAACATAAGAACACCAGAGAAGCCAATGTTGGATCAGGCCAAAGGCCCATCCATTCCAACATTCTGTCACACAGTGGCCAAAAATACCAGGGGCCATCAGGAGGTCCACCAGTGAGGCCAGGACACTAGAAGCCCTCCCACTGTTGACCCCCCCAAAAAACACCAAGAAGACAGAGCATCACTTGCCCCAGACTGAGAGTCCCTATCTAGACCTTGTGGCTAATAGCCACTGATGGACCTCTGCTCCATATGCTTATCTAATTCCCATCCATGCTTGTAGCCGCCGCCACCTCCTGTGGCAGTGAATTCTATGTGTTTGGGTGAAGAAGTACTTCCTTTTATCCGTTCTAACCCGACCGCTCAGCAATTTCATTGACTGCCCACGAGTTCTTGTATTGTGAGAAAGGGAGAAAAGTACCTCTTTCTCTACCTGCTCTTTCCCATGCATAATCTTATAAACTGTTGTGTCCGCTGACCGCCACCGGAGGTCAGCGCACACTCCTGAGCTTCAGTCCGGCACAACAATGGGACTAGGATTCTAGTCCCTCCACTGGGGGGGGAACCAATGGGACCTTGGCGGGAGATTCAAACCCACCAATGGGACCAGGGGAAGCCCCTGGACTGTGTATATAGTTGGCCTGCCGGCCGTTAGTCTTTAGTCTTGTTGTGTACCAGTAAAGCCATGCTGATCACTACATCAGCCTCCATGCTTTCTTTACGCGTCTAACCCACTACACTTCAATGGCGACGAAGGTGGGATCCCGCTGAGCAACCAGCCGGGCTGTCGGACGCTAAGGGGAAGACGACGCACCGCCGCCCGCGCTCCGTCGATCGATGAGCACCGAGGGTGAACAATCCGCTTCCCAGCCGCGGCTGCAGCAATCCGCTTCCCAGCCGCAACCGACCAGCACAATGGCCCTTGCTCCGGGATCAGGGCT
>NW_015176471.1:715118-722969 GCF_001447785.1 Gekko japonicus | reverse complement strand
CCTGGCCCATTTTGATGAGACATTACCGGTGGTTTTGGCATGCGATGCCTCGCCTTACGGGGTCGGGGCTGTGTTGGCTCACCGTTTGGCCGACGGCAGGGAGGTCCCGGTCGCTTATTACTCTCGAACCCTTTCTGCGGCGGAGCGGAACTACGCCCAGATCGACCGGGAGGGTCTCGCAATTGTGGCCGGGGTCAAGAAGTTCCACGACTACATATACGGCAGGCCGTTCACCATTGTCACAGACCATCGCCCGCTCCTCGGCCTCTTCGCGCCCGACCGCCGGACGCCGCAGGTTCTCTCGCCGCGAGTCCTAAGGTGGACTATTTTCCTCGCTGGCTACAATTATCTGCTCCTGCACCGCCCCGGGAAAGCCATGGGCCACGCGGACGCTCTTAGCCGCCTCCCACTACCTGAGGTGGTTGAGGACCCGGCCCCAGCCTTCCGGGTCCTTCAGCTGGAGGGCCTGCCGGAGGCCCCGTTGCAAGCGCGGGACATTGCCCGCCGCTCGGCTCGGGACCCCGTGGTATCCCGGGTTCTGGGCTGGGTGGTGAGGGGGTGGCCTGAGAAGACAGACCCTGAGTTCGCGGCGTATGCTACCCGGCGGGACGAACTTTCTGCACACAAGGGATGCCTGCTATGGGGAGACAGGGTCGTGGTCCCACACGCATTACGCCAGAGGGTCCTCCAGGCACTGCATGAAGCTCACCCGGGCATCGTCCGGATGAAAGGGCTGGCAAGAAGCTACGTCTGGTGGCCCGGCATCGACGCAGAGGTGGAAGCATGGGTCAAGCGTTGTCAGCCCTGCCAGGCGGTGAGACCCAGCCCACCGGGGGCACCAGCGCAGGCGTGGGAATCCACCCGTACCCCGTGGTCCCGGCTCCATATAGACTTCGCAGGGCCATTCCAGGGACGGCTGTTCCTGGTCACGGTGGATTCCTACTCAAAGTGGCTGGAAATAAGCCCCGTGGCTGCAACGTCCGCAAAAGCCACCATCCGCGCCCTACGAGGACTCTTTGCCACACACGGGCTGCCGGACACCATCGTGTCGGACAACGGGACGGCTTTTACGTCCGAGGAATTCCAGCAGTTCCTCAGCAGCAACTTGATCCGACATGTCCGGTCAGCGCCGTTCCACCCCGCAACCAACGGCCAAGCGGAGCGAATGGTCCGAACCGCAAAGGAGGCCTTGAGCCGGATGGTGGAAGGGGAATGGGAATGCCGCATCGCCAGATTCCTCCTGACCCAGCACACGACTCCCAACCCTGTCAGCGGAAGGTGCCCAGCAGAACTACTGATGGGTCGAAAGCCAACGATCCTTTTGGACCGCCTGCACCCCGACCGGGCCCCCGACCAAAGAAACGCAGTCGAGCAGAGGGAAGCACCAAGGGGGTTCTTCCCAGAGGACCCGGTTCTCGCCAGAAACTTCGGCCGCGGTCCGGAGTGGATTGCGGGCCGCATACTCCGGCCCCTGGGTACCGTGATGTACGAGGTATCCATGGAGTGCGGGCAGATATGGAGAAGGCACATCGACCAGCTCAGACAGCGAGTGCTACCGGAGTCCCAGACAGAGGAAGAGACGAGACAGCAGACGGAACCTAGAGAGACCACACCCGAGGCGACTGCACAGGACTTGCCAGCCGAGGAGCACCCGGCACAGGGCCCCACGGCCCCAGCTTCGGTCGAGGAAAACCCCGTTCCGGAGGCGGCGGAAGCAGGAGCACCAGCTCCCTCTTCAGAACCCGGCCCTGAGGTCGGAATTCCGGAAGCACGAGGGGCCACCCCTCGACGGTCAGCTAGAGTACGACGGTCCCCATCGTACTTAAAGGACTACGTGACTTAGGGGAGGGCCCGGACTATGGGGGGAGGGATGTTGTGTCCGCTGACCGCCACCGGAGGTCAGCGCACACTCCTGAGCTTCAGTCCGGCACAACAATGGGACTAGGATTCTAGTCCCTCCACTGGGGGGGGAACCAATGGGACCTTGGCGGGAGATTCAAACCCACCAATGGGACCACGGGAAGCCCCTGGACTGTGTATATAGTTGGCCTGCCGGCCGTTAGTCTTTAGTCTTGTTGTGTACCAGTAAAGCCATGCTGATCACTACATCAGTTTCCGTGCTTTCTTTACGCGTCTAACCCACTACACTTCATAAACCTTAGATCATGTCACCCCTCAGTCGTTGTTTCTCCAAGCTAAAGTGCCCTTTCTCTCTTTCTCTTTCTCCCCTCCCTATCTAAAGTTAAATGTGCTCTCCGAGCTCTGCCACACCGGCGGACTGGCTCGACTCGGAGAAGGCATTTGTCTCTTTCATTTAAAATGCAAATTTGCATATTTTTTCCATAAAAGCACCTGCGTTCCTGTCTTGTGGCTCTGAAACATCTGACGTTTATTCTGTGTTGCTCTTGCGTTAAGCAAGTTTGGCCACCCCTGCTATAGGGCAATGATAGTTACAGGAGGAGGAGGAGGAAGAAGAGGAGGAGGAGATCGGATTTATACCCCGCCCTTCACGCTGAGTCTCAGAGCGGCTTACAATCTCCTTCCCTTCCCCTCCACGCAACAGACACCCTTTTGAGCTCTTTTGAGGACTGCTCATGAGAGAACAGCTCTGAGAGAGCTGTGGCTTGCCCAAGCTCACCCAGCAGCTGCATGTGAAGGAATGGAGAATAAAACCCATTTCTCCCAGATCAGAGTCTGTGCTTCTAACCACTACACCAAACTGGCACCAAATTTGCATGCTATTTTTTTTAAGTGTTGAAAATCTGGTTGTATCTGCCAATTCTTCTTTTCTGCTTCCAAAGCAATATGGGAAGCAAGACACACGAAGTTCCCCTTTCTGGAGATGCTATCTCTAGATATCATCTGGAGCCTCAGGATCTCACCACGGGAGAAAATAAAGAGCGCCTTTTCCAGAAGGCTGCAGATGGTTCCTTATTCCCAGTTCCCTATTCATTCCTTCATCATGTTTTATTTATGAATGCAACCTAAAACACTGAGGAGGGCTGGAGAGCTCTGAACCCCAAGAGAAGGTCTGGAGAACAGTATATTATACACCCCCAGGCAACTCTCCAAGGGAGCAGGGGGCACTTCCTGGCCCTAGGACAATCACACAGGAAAACTCCGGGGTCAGGCTGTACCCCCCCCCAAAAAAGAAAATCTTTGGACCACCCCAAGTGACACATCCCCACGCTCTGGGGACTGTGTCCTGCAAGGAGACATACAGCGCTGCCTCATCCAAAAACTGGTTCTGGTGCCAGAAGCTTCTGTCTGGAGTTCCTAAAAGAGGCCTGTATTTCACAGGAGATTTCAAAAAGGAACTGGTTCGGCTGCTTGCCTGATAAACCCAAAATACAGTTTGGACCACCACGTGTCATACATCACCGGGTTCCTGGAACCATCCTCTTCCATGGGACGTGTGCTGTTTCCTGGTCCAAAGCCTGGTTCTCATGCCAGCTGCTCCAAAGTGAGGCGCCCCCCAGGACAATCACACAGGCAGACTCTGGGGCTGAGCTGCACCCCCCCCCCCAAATCTTTGGACCACCCCAAGTGACACACCCCCACACTCTGGGAGGGTCCTCTGAAGGAGACATACAGCGCTGTCCGGCCCAAACACTGCTTCTGGCACCACAAGCTTCTATCTGGAGTGCCTGCAAAGGAGCCTGCATGTCACAGGGGAGCTGAATAAGGAGCTGCTCCCCGTGACTCCCTGTCCCTTGGATTAGGATGCCCTACTGAGGCGTGACGTGTTTTCCTCTCTAGGATGACCTGATGAACTCTCTACACGTCAGGACGGAGTTCCTATTCTTGAACCCTTTAAAGGTTCTGAACTTTACCACGTGCATAAACAAAGATCGTCACTTTCCTGTGCAATTCTAATTCAATTATAAATTTCCACAGGTGATATGCACTGTCCATTTAAATATAAAATGAATGTGTAAGAATGGTTCATGGGTACGGTTATCGTGGTTTCTCATCTCCGGTACATCTCTTTGCGTGATCTGAAATGGGGTCCCTGGCTTAGAGGGCACCATCTTCACGACCGCACGACAGAGAGCCAGCCTGCTGTGCTGGTTACAGACACAGACTCGGATCTGGAAGAATCGGGTTCGAATCCCCACTCTGCCGTGTAAGATTTTCGGGCGACTCATCCTAACCGACCTTATCGGGTGTTGTGAAGACAGAGTGGAGGAGAAAACCAGGCCAGCTGCTTTGGGTCCCCATCAAGGAGAAAGGTGGGGCGTCAAAGAAGGAGTTAGGAAGACACACCGAAACTCATGCCAATTATAATAGAGAACACTGGTACCCAATGCATTTCTCACCTCTGCAAGTATTCAAATAAATTAGAGTTTTCTCTCCTTAGTTCCCTCTTCTCTTGTTTTGTTTTCTCCTCCCTTTTCTTCACTTTTTCCAGCTCCCTTTCCAGACTATAATAAACATGAAGAGCAGAACAGCATTAGCCCACAGAGTGGTCATTTGTTTCTATCTTGTCCTTGTAACACGTTTGATAAGCGACACCTGTACCACCCTCCAACTGTAAATACCCAAAGAGGTGCATTTTGGACCAGTCGCATCTTCCGGATCAGTCGCCAAGGGCAGCCCTGTATAGAGTGAGTTACAGGAATTTGGTATTTCACGAGCTCCCTCGTAAGGGGGGAAATGAGACTGTACCCCTGTGTCTCGACTGTGCATGCTCGTTTTGCTATTCTCAAGAGTCCAACAAAAGTACATCCCTAAATTGGAACGCGGTGGAAAACCCTTCAGAACTGAACAGGGTCTCTGTTCGGATACAAGGCGAAACCACAGTTTAATTAAACTAACTATGATTAGTTGCTGTAGATCTTCCGGGATGTGTGGCCGTGGTCTTGGCATTGTAGAACCTGATGTTTCGCCAGTAACTGTGACTGGCATCCTCAGAGGTATAAACACAGAAAGATGGAATACTCTCTGTGTCAAGCAACTAATGAACTCCGGCCGTGAAAGCCTTTGACAACATATCTAACTATGATTGTCTGAGTTCAGTCCACTTCACTTAAGGTCCATCAATGCAGGACTTGAGTCCATGGAGTGAAGTCGGGTTTATTAGCCAACCACAGTTAGTCTTCACGATGCTTTAGTGTGATTTTCCAATGGGGGCTTCCCCGTTTCGTCTTGGCCTGTTCCCTAGTGACTCCCTCACAAAGGCTCAAGCTACAGAGACACCGGGCCAGAGCAAAAGTAATGAAAACAGCACTTCTTGAGGCAAACAAGGATTTGAAAGATCATCTGAGTGCTAAATCCTGGTTTCACAAACTTCTTCCAATAAACCATGGTTTTGTGTTCCATCTCAACTCTGATCACACCGGTGTATGATAACTGTGAGCTTCAGCGTTCCCCAACAAGATACCCAATTGACACTTATCTACCTAGTTAATATTCAGTCCACCCTTCCACCGAAAAACTATGGTTTAATCTAGATACAAAAATCAAAGCAACTGGGGAATTCCCAGGCACAAGGAACCAGAACATCATTCGTTGACCACCGTGGGAGAAGGAAAGGGATGTCTGCATGCAAGCATAGCAATAAATAGCCATCCTCATGGCCAGGACACAGGATCTTGTTCCAAGACACTGAAAGGCTGGACAACACAGCCAGTCACCATGTCAGATTACACAGGGAAGCCATTGAAATTCATAAACACAAACACAATTTCAGCAGGCAAAAGAACCTCCTCAGGAAAGCTCCTCCATTAGCATGTCACAGCCTGGGGAACTCCTACAAGAGAATGACTCAGCCCTACCCCACCTTCCTGAGTAGATACAAATTACCTGCCTACCATTTTTCTTCTCACCTTGGCACAGAGAGCACTCCACCTTTGTGGGATGTACCTCTGAGGAGGCCAGCCACAGCGGCTGGCGAAACGTCAGGTCCTACAATCCCCAAGGCCACGGCCAAACAGCCTGGGAAATCTACAACAATGAAAAGCCTGACCTCGTTTGCCAGGCCTCTGTTCTCCTGCCCCACTGCCGCATGGGAGGGCCCCCCATTCCCCTCTTTCCCCACACACCGGCCACCTCCCGGGGGCCCTCCTATCTGTCTCTCAGGTACGCAGACACACTGCACAGCGCTCGAGGCCCAGTCAGTGCGTGGTCAGTGGCCGTTACCCTCCGTCTGCCTGCCTGCCTGCCAAACCGGCCCACCATGAAGCCTGCAGCATCCCTAGTGAGAAAGGCTCCTATCGAGTCGAGTAAGGAATGTGAATTGAAATGGCATCGTGCAAGAGCACTCGATGGTGCAGCAAGAGTGGCCGTTGCCCCACATGGCAAACCGGAGGTCGGGGTTCAGGATCCCACCAACGGGGGGAGGGAGTGCTTGAAAGAACGCAAGCGTCACCTTTGGGCCACCAAGAGGGGGAGGCAGCTCCAGTGAAGCTTCTGCTTCCACAGTCATCCGCCAATCTGCCTTACAATATATGAGTAGTACAACTGTGATCAAGAAGCATTCACAATTTTTTTACCTCAAGATGTTATACAAAACATTAATTTCTGAAGTGATTATTCCAGGAGATAAACAGAAGCGAAAAGGCGGGGACGGTGGTCTCCGGATTGGTGCTGCCGTTTCGACAATATGTCTTCCTCAGACCAAAAATTGTGCCAGTCAGTGTGAAGTATGGAGTTCCTCAAGCAACAAAAAGCTGCCTACTCATGAGTTTTCTAATTATTATAGCTTAAGAAGCAACATCTCTAATTCTAGAAAAAGGTTCTCCCCAAAGGGGCTGAAGTCGAAACTTCATACTTCACATTGACTGGCACAATTTTTGGTCTGAGGAAGACATATTGTCGAAACGGCAGCACCAATCCGAAGACCACCGTCCCCGCCTTTTCACTTCTGTTTATCTCCTGGAATAATCACTTCAGAAATTAATGTTTTGTATAACATCTTGAGGTAAAAAAATTGTGAATGCTTCTTGATCACAGTTGTACTACTCATATATTGTAAGGCAGATTGGCGGATGACTGTGGAAGCAGAAGCTTCACTGGAGCTGCCTCCCCCTCTTGGTGGCCCAAAGGTGACGCTTGCGTTCTTTCAAGCACTCCCTCCCCCCGTTGGTGGGATCCTGAACCCCGACCTCCGGTTTGCCATGTGGGGCAACGGCCACCCTTGCTGCACCGTCGAGTGCTCTTGCACGATGCCATTTCAGTTCACATTCCTCGCTCGACTCGATAGGAGCCTTTCTCACTAGGGATGCTGCAGGCTTCATGGTGGGCCGGTTTGGCAGGCAGGCAGGCAGACGGAGGGTAACGGCCACTGACCACGCACTGACTGGGCCTCGAGCGCTGTGCAGTGTGTCTGCGTACCTGAGAGACAGATAGGAGGGCCCCCGGGAGGTGGCCGGTGTGTGGGGAAAGAGGGGAATGGGGGGCCCTCCCATGCGGCAGTGGGGCAGGAGAACAGAGGCCTGGCAAACGAGGTCAGGCTTTTCATTGTTGTAGATTTCCCAGGCTGTTTGGCCGTGGCCTTGGGGATTGTAGGACCTGACGTTTCGCCAGCCGCTGTGGCTGGCCTCCTCAGAGGTACATCCCACAAAGGTGGAGTGCTCTCTGTGCCAAGGTGAGAAGAAAAATGGTAGGCAGGTAATTTGTATCTACTCAGGAAGGTGGGGTAGGGCTGAGTCATTCTCTTGTAGGAGTTCCCCAGGCTGTGACATGCTAATGGAGGAGCTTTCCTGAGGAGGTTCTTTTGCATATGGATGGGCTGTTGAAATTCTGATCTTATCTGTAGTGCTGTTGTAAGACGGAGAATATTTTGTGTTTTTCAGGACTGGAAACCACTCCGTATTTATTTTTAAACTCTCTTCTTTCCTGCTGCAATTG